>NW_020537646.1:31867872-31966978 GCF_003426905.1 Ctenocephalides felis
TAAAATACATATATATATATATAAACATACAATATATGTAAACTCGTATATATGTAAAGCAAACAAATTATTTATGAAGATGGATAATACATATAAAATACAATAAATTATCATTCTTACCACCCTTCTAGCATGAAGATAGGCACTATTATTAATTTAGTCGACCATGCCATCCTACTCTCAGACAAACAATTCTGGCCCTCTAACTTATCCCTCATCCGCACAACTTTAATTAACAACTCATATCCACCGCACCTCATCAACTCCGTCACCTCCAACAGACTTAAAACCCTCAACAGTATGCATTCTTCTTTTTCCCCAAAAAAAAATTCTAAAGACAATAACTATATAGGCAACGTTTGTTTACCTTACGTAAAAGAACTTTTTCCAGTGTGGAAAAAACTTTTTCATAAGGTAGACATCAGACTAACCTGCAACATAGATCTAACTCTTAAATCCCTCTACACAAACCTGAAATCTCCCACTAGTATAGAACGTACTTCCAACATTGTTTACAAAATAAATTGCAATGATTGCCCTTCTACTTACATAGGTGAAACCGGACAAAATTTAATAAAAAGACTCAAACAACACGACAATAATTCGAAAAACCCCAACCAAAACCAAACTATGATAACAGAACACATAAAAAATTTCAAACACTCCTTTAACTTTTATAATGCCAGTATTCTCTACCATGAACGGAACACCATTCAGAGACGTTTTGCAGAATCTTGTTTCATATCAACATGTGACCACGTGGTGAACAAAAGATCGGATTCTTCCTTACTCTGCGATAACTACCAAGTAATACTAAATAATGTTTCCAAATTTATCTCCTCTGAACAAAACTAATTGACCTTACTAACCTTGCCAACACTTCCTAGTTTAACTTCGGCCTTGATACCCGAGCTTTACCTACCCATACATAGCAAATTTTGAATAAACCTTAAAAAAATTTTATTTTAGATTTTTGAGTTATTAGTATAACTACTTAGTAATACTAAATAATATTTCCAATTTTTTTCTCCTAATTCTAACCATACAAACCTAGCCTAACATTACTAGTTTCAACTTCCGACTATTTTCTACCTACCCGCCCATAACAATCCTGGAATGACCTTTAAAAATCTCTCAAAACATGTGGTGACTTTTATACATGCCTCGGTACTAGCAAAGTACAGAAGTCGTGGCAAAAATTACATAATTCTACTTACATTTTTGTTCAATAAAACTATCATTTTTCTGTTTACATCATACAAAAAAATTATATAAAAAAAATGCATAGTGCTGACAAGTTAGTTGTATAAATGTTAGTGCCAAATCTCTAGTGCTGTGTACACTTCTCTATATGTAACTAACCAACGTAATGTAAGTCCACTTGTATTTTATATGTATTATCCATCTTCATAAATAATTTGTTTGCTTTACATATATACGAGTTTACATATATTGTATGTTTATATATATATATATGTATTTGTATGTATGTATGTATATATATGTATATTGCTTATTTACATGTATGTTTGTATGTATGTGCATATTTATATGTATATACATGTAGTTATATATACGTATGTATGCATGTATGTATGTGTATATATATATATATATATATGTATATATATATATATATGTGTATATATATATGTGTATATGTATGTATATATGTATATATGTATATATGTATGTATATATGTATATATATTTGTGAGCATTTATGTACATGTGTATATATATATATATATGTATTGTGTATATATGTATATATATATATGTATGTATATATATGTATATATATATGTGTGTATATATGTGTATCTACATGTTTATGCGTATATGTATGTGTATACGTGTATAGCTATAGTTACATAGATAGGTATGAGTATATGTATGGTTCATACATGTACATGTACGTCGTTGTGAATATGCATGCACGTTGCATATATGTATATACGTATATTTATATGTGTATAGTCTTACATGTATATGTGTACATATATAGGTATATATTGTTGTATCTGTATATGTATATGTGTATTATATGTTTGTATGTGTGTGTATATGGATATATGCATGTATATATATATATATATATGTATATGTGTATATATGTATATGTGTGTATATGTGTACGTACATATATGTATATATGCGTAAGTTTATATTAGTGTACTTAAATATTTTTGCCTATACTTTTTAATTATTTATTTAATTCTAGTCTCCACTACCTTTCCTATCTTTTATATTTGATTTGTTGTTAAGTGTTGCTATTTGTTAATTTTTCTCTTATTGTATAGTTACTTTACCAATCCACATATATTATAATTACCTAGATATGCTAATTTTCATACTGTTTTTAGATCCACTGATGATGACATTAAATTGAATGTCGAAACGTTTGGAAATAAAGATTATTTTATAAATCTTTGGCTTTTCTTTGTTTGATGTATCGCCCTCAAGAACTCACTCATATATTTCAACATCAAAATTAACTACTAAATCATATATATATATATATATATACGGGGTGTTCCGGACCTTGACGTCAAACCGAAACGGGGTGACTGTATTGAACCTAACTGTCCTGAAAAAAAAACTGAAAAAATCAACTCTGGTTGGAAATTTTAAGCTTTTAAGTACAACCTAGAGATTTGGCAAAATTGTGACAATTTTTGGATCATCGTGGAAAATTTGTTTCATTTTGTTCATCTAATTTTCTACACATAATTTAATGTAACATTTCTATGACCACAGTCGAAAACAATAACACAATAGCCCCAAGTTTTTAAAAATTAAGACCTTTTGTTGAACTATGAATTTAAAATTTAAAATTCAAAAGTTGGCAAATTAAATAAAAAGATGGCGCATTTTATCATGATTGTAATATAGTAATTATATTATTATTATATTATACTATTAAAAAAAAACTAAAAATGGCATGATTTTTGCTAGTACATCCTAACAATTAGTTCAACGCAAACCAAGTTTCTAGCTTAAGAATAGAGAACGCAACTGATAAACCAATTAAATTTCGGATTCGTAATTGAAAAATAAAAATCTACTGGCAAGCAACAAATATCTTTCGACAATGATAAAAGATGACTCTACTGACGAGAAAATTGAATCTCTGTTGGAATTGAGAAATCGGTACCTACTGGCAATAAATGTCTCCCAACAACTTTTTTTGAAAAATTTGGAAAAAATTAAATTTTTACTTTCCATAGGCAAAATTATAGTAATGGGCCGATAATCGAAAATTTTTGCATAACTTCATGTTTTGAAGGTTTCCGAACATTTTGGCATGTCTCAGAAAATATGGATGTGTGTGTGTGTTTTGTGTGTCCCCATTTTTCCGTCCACGTATTCAGGTGCACAAATCAACCGATTTGAATGGTTTAAAAAACACTCGATTCCTATTGATAGGGAGATATGCTGATTAGTTCTTGGCAAAGGCAGGTCCAGTCGTTACGGTGATACGGGGTAAAGAGCGCAGAAAACAGAAATCGAGTTTGTGAGAGACGAAGTATCCGATTTGAATGATACAAAAAACATTCAATTTGTAATGATTACAAAAAGTAGTTATTAGTTTTTGGCAAAGACAGGTCCAGCCATTTCAAAGATACAGTGCTAAATGTACAAAAAATTCCAGTTTTTAAGAAACTAAGCATCCGATTTAAATGATTCAAATGTGTGCTTGTGCTCACAATTGCTTTTGGAAAAAGAAATATTTCAATATTTTATTTGTATATCGAAAGATTTTAATTTTAATTCTGGATAAAGTTCTAAAGCTCACTTATATACTTTAAAAATATAATTTTAACTTTGTAATTCAGTTTATATAATTCTTATAAATATTAAAGAATGTTGCAGTATTTATAATAATCTATTTGAAAACATTTAATAATTCTCGACCATTTTTGGTACGGTACGGGAAGTTCCAGCAATTTGCCTTAAGGCACGATGCTATACACAACTAGGTTATGAAGTTTATTTAATGAATAAAGAAATTTCTCAAATTGATTCAAGTAAAATATTATATAAACAGAATTTAATTATTATTAAATTAATAAATAATAATATAAAGCAAAATATTTTTTACATTAATTTTGATAAAAATCAGTTGCATAAAAATATTTAATTCAAAATTGTGCGTATCAAAATAAGACTTGTTTTAATAAATAATACACAAACAAATAACTAATTATGTTCAAATGTAAAAATTATTACATATAAATTAATTGTATAATTTTACATCCGATAAATTAATGCAGACGATCAACAAATTCCAACTTTAATTAAAAACCTTTTATAAACCGCATACTGCTCACTTTTAGCGGTTAGATTTTCGTTTTAATTTTTTTTTAACAGTTTTAACGTTTAACAATCGGATTATCGAAGGATTATACTGCGCATCCCTTTTTGTTACACGACATGGAAAGGATGGTTTATTGGCATAATTGAATTCGATTTAAATTGGTCACTGCGATTCGAAGCTCCGGTATCAAATTCCTTCTTGGCTTATAATAGCTCCCGTTTCGCCGTATCGTGCCTTATAGTGATGTTGATCTTTGCAAAAGGTGAAGAGTTTTTAGCACGATTGGGAAAGTCGATAATTATCAAAAACATTGGGTGTGTTAAGATTTTATATTCGATCTTAAAATGATTTTAGATATTAAACTACCCAATACATTGCATTAATTATGTTAATTTTACAAGTTTATATCATTGTCATTATATCAGAACTAGAATCTGCAATGAACCTTTGCTAAATTACGACAAAAAGAGATTAGAAAAGTTTTAAAAACATGCCTTTTGAGTTGATGGGGAAACGTGGTGATTTGTTTTTGGCAAATGCTAACTCATTTTTTGAGATTTTAATAAAATTTTGGAAAAGCCGGTCTAGCGGTTTTGGAAATCCAATAACAATAGTGAAAAAAATGCCATTTGACGGTCAAAAATGTTTATTGGACATATGCATATCAAATTAACAAGTATTTTATTGAGATTTTAATAATAAATACATATTTTGATTACGGGTCTTACAAAACGGTTATAGAAGCTATGCAGCGCAATCAGTTTAAAAAGACGTTCAAATTAAAAAATAAAAAATAAAATAAAATAAAAGGCAAATTGCTGAAACTTCCCGTACCAAAAATGATTATTTTTTTAAAAACGATTAACATTTTTGAAAAAAAATTACTTCGAAAAAAATTGAAAAACTATAAATTTGTCAAAAAATTACTTTTGAATTTTTTTTTTTTTGAAAACAAAAAATATTTTCTTCATTTTGACATATCTTGGAAATTCTGAACTTTTTTTCAAGGCAATCGTACTGCTTGAACTGCATGGAGACGAAATGTCAAAGCGCGTAAGTGCCGCGCCGCCGTCTAACGGATAAGCATTAGCACGGAACCCATAGAAATGTAAAAAAAATATACTTACTGTTAAAATCTCTATAATATATCTGATAATTTGATGTGCGTATGATCATTTTTGACCGCCAAATGGCATTTTTTTTACTTTTTTTATTAGATCTCTGAAACCGCTAAACCCGCCTTCATGAAAATTTCATCAATTTTTCATCTTGTCAATACAAGTAAAATGTTTTTTGAATGATTAAAATCGGACGCTCCGTTCACTTAAAAACAGAGTTACCATTTTTGGCATTTTTTGTCCCGTATTTTCGGAACGGCTAGACCTGCCTTTTCCAAAAACTAATCAGCACGTCTCCTTATCAATACGAATCGAATGTTTTTTGAATTATTCAGATCGGTTGATCGGTGTTCCCGAAATCGTCGACGAAAATTTGTATCCGCACACACATACACACACGCACACAAAAACATACATCCATTTTTTTCTAAGGTATGCCAAAATGTTCAGAAACCTTTGAAACGTGAAGATATATAAACATTTTCATTTTCGATTTTTTTGCGATTACTATAACTTGCCCTACGGGAAGTTGAAAAAATAGTTTTTCAAAAAAGTCAAATTTCTTTCAAAAATCGTACAGATTTTTTTAAAACTTGTAATAAAGTTTAAGCAACACAACACACACACATCAATTTTTTCTAAGATATGCTAAAATGCTCAGAAACCTGTAAAACAAAGATATGAAAAAATTATTATAACTTACCCTATCCGAAAGTTAAAAAATCAATTAAACTTCATTACTAATCGATAACTGATTTACATCCCTAAATCCTTGTTTTCTCTGAAGAGACTCGGCTTTTTAATACGCGGATTCATTTATCACGAAAGCGGAAGTCAAAGGGATTAATCCGCGGAGGAAATGATTAATACAATATCCGGGGGCGCGAGTTTCCAATCAATTCTAGCCACAAGAAGGGTCCCGAACGGGCAAACCTATAGATAATTTTGTATTCATTGAATAACTAATCGTAGCATCGTTCCAAACAACATTCGAACTTTATGCAAATCATTCTATTTTTGAAATATGTTTGTTATTAATGAATATATTTTGAACTTAATTAGGAAACGAAGAATGGTCAAAGGGATAATGTTTATTTTTTATGTCGTTGAACTGTGTAGAGATCTTAGCGATCAATAATTAAACATATTTGTACAGGGTGCGCCATTTATATGTGGTTAATGGAAATGTTAAATAACTTGAACAATTTTCAATAAATTTTGATAAACTTTTATTTATTATCAAATTTAAAGCCTTACAATTTTCCAGCTGGCTTTACATAAAGCCTTTACTGCACGCAATCGTTTGAAATCTGTCAAAGTTTTTCTATGTTTTCATTGACCACATATTGATGACGCACCCCGTACAGACAAATTTACAAACAAATATTGGAATCCATAAATTTGTTTTCTACATTTATATTATTAACTAGCTGGCCTGGCAAACTTTGTTAATCTATACAAAATGTATAAATGTATAAATTAAAAATCTTTATAAAAATTTATAAATAATGTATAATAAATAAATGGGGCTAATTATTACCGATTTCATTTAAATTGAATTGGCACATTTTGATATTCATTATTCTTATATATTCCACGTGGTTTTGAACAATTTATCACCATTCCCACAACCTCTGGATTAGTACAAATTTTTCAAGACTAAAACTGGCCAAATCGGTTCAACCGTTTTCAAGTTTTAACGAATCTAACACTATGTAAAATTCCATTTTTATATATAACATTACTTTCTCGTAGGGTAGTTATCCAGAAAACGGATTCACCAACTCGAATGATTCAAAAAACATTCGATTCATATTGACAAAGAGACGTGCTGATAAGTTTTTGGCAACGGCAGGTCTAATCGTTTCAAAAGATCAAAAAGTTAAAAAGTAACAGTTTTTGAGAAAACAATGCATCCAATTGTAATGATTCAATTTCGATTTGGATTAACGGATTGCTTGTTAGTTTTTGGCAAAGGCATATCGAGCTGTTTTGAAGATACAAAGCAAAAAGTGCAAAAATATCAGTTTTTGGTAAATCGGAGCATCCGAATAGAATAATTTAAAAAACATTCTATTCGTATTGATGGTAAACATGCTGATCAGTATTCTGCAAAGGCGGGTCCAGCCATTTTTGGAATTTCAGAGCAGAAAGTGCTAAGAATAGCAGTTTTTGAGAGAACGAAGAAATCTATTACATTAATCGGGCAGGTAAAGGCAGGTTCAGCCGTTTTTAAGATTCAGAGCAAAAAGTCCAAGAATTTTTTTGGAGATTTTATTAGGAATTCTATCAGAATGGTTCAAAAACATATTGCATGTGTTGACGGAGTAAAGAATGATTAGGCTTGGGAAAGACTAGTCCAGCAAAAGAAGTTTCAGAATTTTCAGAAATAAATGAATTACAGATTTTTTCATTCTTTTCTAATTGTAAAAATTTAAAAGTGTTCTTATATAATTAAAACATATAAATAATTCTAAATTTGCAATTCAGTTTCTAAATATTAACAAGAAATATGAGATAAGATCTTCGGAAGTAGGACTTAGAACTTTCCTAGTAGAATGTATTTGGATTAGGTTTTGTTTATACATGCTGCATTTCTTGTAAAAATATAAACAGGTCGTAGCCCAAATATAAGCACTTATATTATATTAATTATATAAAATACAAATGATAAAATTTACACTAATTTCAATATGTAACAATATGTAAAACAATTGTTCTTAATCATTATTATTATTTTTTTTTTAAATTTTATTCATTTGTTTTATTGATTAATAATTATTTTTATTCCTTTAATGTTTAGTTACAAAACAGTTAGTACCAGCAATTAGCCTCAAGGCACAATGCCAAACCCCATTAGTTAAATTAAAAATTTACTATAATCAAAATATTAAGATCAAAATACCTTATTATACGTTATGGAATTTTCTTAACGCTAAGTTATTTATATAGGAAACAGTATTTTTATATCATATATTACAACTTGTTTGATATGATAATCTTTCCAAAAGCTTACCCTTTCGTTAAACAAAATGTAACAAGAACACATTGTAAGTCAATAGTTACCTACAAACTGGCACATGTTTTAAGTAAACTCAATAACCGTGCGAGGGGTTACGGACCCAATTTCTAAAACAATTCAATTAGCCCTTCGAAAACAAGATAATCCACTTGGCAACGACTAAAACCCTATGCTAATTAAACATACAAGGTCAAATACTGATGCTTCACTCTGCCATTTCCAAATTCGATGAACAAACTGTAAAACAATATGCAGTTTAATATAATTACCATATTTGGCAAACTAAACTATTATTATTAAACCTACGCTGTCACAGGGGTGTCACACATTTGGGGGTGTGTTATTCTATCTAGGCGAAGACATATTTAGATTTTCGTAGAGTATTAAATTATGGAATACTATATAATATATACACCCGAAAAGTTCAGAATATATACACCCGAAAATTCAGAAAAGTATATAAAATAAAAAGAAAATTAAGCATATATTATAGTATGAAGGTATGATTAACAATTACAAAATTTTCAAAACCATTTATAAATTCCATTGTTTAATATACTTGGTACTAGATTTAGACAATGAGTGTAATTCTATACGTATATACTTAACATTTTTTATCGTTATAGCAATATTTACAAACCCATCAAGTCTAGACAACTTTGCTAATTGATTTTCGATTTTAAAAGTAATTTTGCTTAGGAAAACATTAAACAAAGGCAGTCAATATCTGCTCCGGATTTTTTCATTTTGCTGATATCAAACATATATTAAAATTGATTAGACTAAATTAATAATAAAATTATCACTAAATAAATTGTATTAAAAAAAAAAACTTTTGTAATTTTTGCTCATCACTATCCTTTTGTTTTGTGTTATAAAACGTCTTTCAAATTAATATAGTAATGACAAATATAGTAACACGATACAATGACTTTGTATTTTTTATTTTTATTATTTATGATACTGTAAAAATGAATCGCAAAAACATAATCAACGACAATAAAATAAATAAATTTTACTAGAGAGAAACTCTACATTCAACAGCAAATAAACTTAACGGTATTCATTCTATTTTTATTTTTGCTCCAATGAATTGGAATATATTATTTATAAAAATCGCATAACAAAAGTGAAATAGTATATATCAATTGTTATTATTAAATAACATTGCACCTTACTCAAACAAGTCTTCAAACATAAAACCACTTCAAAACTAGTGGGGTGTGTGGCATCGTGCCTTAAGGCAAATCGCTGGAATTTCCCATACCCTAACAAAATATTCGAGGAATACTGAATGTTTTCAAATAGATTATTATAAATATTGTAACATTATCTAATATTTGTAAGAATTATATAAACTGAATTGCAAAGTTGAAATTATTTGTTTAAAGTATATTAGTATTATAAATCTGAATTATCTTCGATATACAATAAAAAAATTTTTGAAAAAAAAAAATTAAAAAAAAAGTTGAAACAATTTTTTTCTAAAATCAATTATTTTGTTTAGACAAGCAGAAAATTCTTTGAATCATTTAAATCGGACGCTTAGTTCTCTCAAAAACTACCACTTTTTGCACATTTAGCTCCGTATCTTCAAAATGGCTGGGCCTGCCTGTGCCAAAAACTAATAAACACTTCTCCCAATCATTACTAATTGAATGTTTTTTTTTAGATCAATCAAATCGGATGCTCCGTTCTCTCAAAAACTCGATTTCTATTTTCTGCACTCTTTGCTCTTTATCTTCGTAACTGCTGGACCTGCCTTTGCCAAAAATTAATCAGCTCATCTCCCTATTAATAGGAATCGAATGTTTTTTGAACCATTTAAATCGGATGATTCGTGCGTCTGAAAACGTGACTGGAAATTTGTATCCATACATACATACACACACACATTTACATTTTTTCTGAGTTATGCCAAAATGTTCAGAAACCTTCAAAACGTCGAGAAATGCAAAAAATAATCAGTTTTGATTTTTGGACGATTACAATAACTTATCCTACGGGAAGTTAATAAATTAAGTTAATAGTTATTCCAACTCTGCTGATGTTACTCTATAAGTTTTTATATTGTCATCGTTCTCAAAAAATTTATTTACATTTCGAATTGTTTGAAGATCGCAGCTATTATTTTGTGAAATCTCTTTGAAATTAAAAATAGTACTTTGGATCTGTTTTCCCCCTGACAGTCTCATTTTATCTCGCTTTTGGGGTAAAAAAAACAGATGACAAATTTCAGACAAGTAGTGAAGCAACAAGTTTCTAAAATTATAAATTAACTGGAAATTTTGCTGAATACAATAGTTGTTTATATGATACGAATTATTTGCTGTGATGTAGTACATTTGGTTCAGAGTTTAAACATTATAATTCCTTAGAGTCAAATTGAACTCTCGTGTCCCACCCTGCCTTATTCGATCAGATCAGATAATTAATATTCTTTTGCTTAAGTTATAACCATACTTTTATATCCTAATAACAACTTTCATTCAATTCCTTCATATTTCTGTACCCAAATCATTCAATACTATTGTCCCCAGATCAAGAAACTGCATCTACACATATCAGCCAGCATATAGCATTAGATATTTTCATTTTATTTTAAACTTTTTGTATATTTCCATCGGGCAATCAACGTTCGTTCAAGCGCCGAGGCGACGGTCGTGCTGGAGCGTGTGCAGATCACAAGCCGACGATCAGGAATTTCATTTTGAATATCGCGCGATCGAATCCATTATTTTTTAGTCGTTTCCAGAGAGAAGAAGCTCCCAGAGACAAAAGCTTCGTGAGACGTTCAAAGCGATAATGTTATGGCCGGGGTATGCTATCCGAATATAAGGAATAAAAGATTGGAAATATTCGAAACTAAAGGCGGACTTGCGCACACATGCAAGACAGAAGTAAAAACATGAAGGATGATAACGTGGAGGGATAATGATGATTATAGGAAAATCAGTCGACGGTTCAATATTTGAGACTGGCAGAATATTGACATGTAAGAACTATTTTGTACGAGCTTAATAATATCATATAATAGAAAGTTTTTTAAGCTGATTTGTTGAAGAAGTATCTAACCACCTTTTCTCCAGATACAAGACTTGGCTAAGTCAACAACCAAATCAACGGGCATGTAACATTTTTATAATCTTAATAACAATAAATAATTCAAGCATCACATAGTTTCATCTAAATATATATTCATCTAAATACAGTCTGATAGAGCCACTAATTATATATGGTCCTTTGACATTATCGGCAAAAAGTATACTATTGGAACAGAGTTCGGCAGCATCTTGTTGGATCTAATAATTACAAAAATACAAAGATATAAATTATAGTACAGTATCTTTATTTGACTTATCTTGAGTGTGAAACAAATAAATTAAAATGCATACTGCTTATTAACTTCCCGTAGGGTAAGTTATTGTAATCGTCCGAAAATTGAAATTGAAAATTTTTACATTTCTTCACGTTTTGAAGGTTTCTGAATATTTTGGCATACCCAAGAAAAAAAGGATGTGTGTATGTATGTGTGTATGTATGGATACAATTTTTCGTCCACGATTTCGAGCGCACGGATCAACCGATTTGAATGGTTCAAAAAACATTCGATTCTTATTGATAGGGAGATGTGCTGATTAGTTTTTGCCAAAGGCAGCTCAAGCCGTTTCGGTGATACGAAGCAAAGAGTGCAGAAAATAGAAACCGAGTTTTTGAGAGATCGGAGCATCTCATTTGAATGATCCAAAAAACATTCAATTCGTAATGACGAAGATAAGTAGTGATTAGTTTTTGGCAAAGGCATGTCCAGCGGTTTCGAAGCTACAGAATTAAATGTGCAAAAAATGGCAGTTTTTGAGAGAACTAAGCGTCCGATTTGAATGATTCAAAGAACTCTCTGCTTGTTTTGGCTTCTTTTTTCTATTTTATTTTTTACTTTTTTTTTGTATATCGAAAATAATTCAGATTTTAATTATTACTCTAACTTAAGTTCTAATATACTTTAAACAAATATTTTCAACTTTGCAATTCAGTTTATATATTTCTTATAAATATTAGACAATGTTACAGTATTTATTTATAATAATCTATTTGAAAACATTTAATATTCCTCAAACATTTTGTTACGGCACGGAAAGTTCCAGCAATTTGCCTTAAAGCACGATGTCATATTTACCACTAGTTATATATGCATTCAAAATATATACATACTCATACATATATAGAATAAGGCCCGCGGGTAAAATGGTTCACCATCATTATCTCGAAAACGAGCAAAGTTTATTGATGGTACTATTTTAAAGTAGAAGGCAAAATATGTGCATCCAGCCATCGCATGTTTGTACGTCGCTATCAGGAAATAAAAAAAATATTCGTACCAAAAGTTTTTTTTTGTTGGATTTTTTTTGGTTTTGACCTCTAGCATTTGATTTATGACATATGAATGTAATTTTTAGGTTTACGTAATTTAATTGATTCATACATCTTGTATTGTTATTTTTAAGTTATGTTCAACAGTTTTTATATAACCTCTATAGAAGCTTACATGTGGGTAGTGTAAAACGCGCCAACTAAATGTTTTCACTGACAAAGGAGTAAATAATTAGAAATAGTTAATTAAACAGTACATTGAGTTAAAAAATAGCATTTTTGCACGATGTAAATTAATTTAATACTTATTCAACATCTGCTATTTATGTATTTCTTTCGAAATGCCATTGAGGATATATATTTACTGTAAAATCTTGTTACCATATTTGTATCTTACTTACTTATTCTTAGTATTTAGTTCTTAAAATGCATTTAAAATTTAAAAAATACCGTTGAATTTGTTTCCACTATAGCTGTCCCTTCTTACTTTTTCCGAGGGGCAAAAAGTGACACGAAAAAATTAGAAAAATAGTAGAACTTTTTTTCTTATTGTTATCTAAAGAAATTAAATTGGGTTTTGCAGTTCTTATTAGTAGGTACTTATGTATTTCATCTGAATTTTTTATCTATTTTTTATCTAAAGGCTAATTTTCATCTATAATGTTTAAATTAATAAATCTAAAAGATGACGGAATGATAAATGATAAATTACCTTTAACTATGCCTGAGTTTTTTTCCTTATCAAAATATCATTAAATTTTATGTAAAAACTATTCTCCTGCAAAATTCTCCATGTCGGTTTAGCTATGAACAATAAAAGAATATTAAGTAAAAAACAAGAAACGAAACGAAGAGCGTTTTGTGTCGAATACAATTTGCGTGGATTCCAAAGCCGATCGCAAGAAAAGCGTTGTGGCGTTGTTGAAATTTCTTTTTAGCGCTAGAAAAATATATTTGAGCTGTTTGAACTACACAATGTAATAATATTATCTTGGTATATTATATAAGAAGAAAATACAAATAATAAGAAGAGAGATTATGTTTTATAAAAGAATATGATTAATTTTGTTAATATTTGAATGCCGTATGAATGCCGACAACATAATTACAGTTCACTCTGCCAATAGATTTTTTTTTATAAAATTCAATATAAGAATTTTTTGTAAATGAATCAGAACTTTTTAGAGAACAACCGAACAATTGACCTGCATTTGATATATTTATATCATTTATTCCAAATGCAGCAATCCATGGCAAAAGCTATTTTTACTGGCAAACATAATTATTACCAATACTCTCATGTCGATCACTCTATATCTTGATTATTATACATGAATCGTGTCATCGGCAAGAGTATAAAATAAGTTTTTATTATTATTTGGAGACATTGCTTGTACCTTGAGAATATTTCGTTCATCATGAATTGTATTTTTTGCTATACAACTGTTAACTATTCAGTGTTTTGTAGATGTTCTTCGGATTCTAACAACGACGATGGTCGCATTGTTTTAATGAATGGACGCTCGCAAGACACGAATTCAACAATATGTTAATCCAACCAAAACTATCTACCGAGGTGCAAAACATTAAGCCAACTCATACTGATGAATACCTAGAGTTTGTTGCTGAAGATAAAACATAACTTGGACTCTGTTTGGTTTGAAAACTAATTACAAATTTCTATTTATACATAAATAATCTAACTAAATAGTGATATTTATGCCATACTTAGTGTTTAGGATTGTATTTTAGAGAATTAATAAGAGGTTTCGTAACATTTATTATTATATGTATTTAATACTAGATAATCTCAAAAATGTGAGCTTTGCACTGAAGAAGACTTTTACATAAGATTCAATATTGGTTGATAGTACTAGTCAATACAAGTACATTGTACTTGATAGTGATAACATTCTACATGAAGTGTTTATGATGCCACAGTAAATGTTTATAAAAGTAATTGAAAGTGCTTAATTAGTATTGAACAGTATATAAAATAAAAAACTGCTAGTTCTAAACATATTAAAAATCAAAGTATCATCATATAAACGTATGAAACTCCATCCCACGAATAAACTTTTACCTAAACACTTTTTCCTCAGGTATAAAACTATTTAATAACATTACCGGCACGTTATTTCGCGCAGCAGCAACGTAACCGTATTAAATTTTTTCGTTAATTAATTTGAATTTTCCCGGGCCAGATGTTTACTTGTATTTAGTGGCGATGCGACCATTGTACTAATCCTATACAGAGCAAGCAAATGAAACCGTTTGCTCGTGTTTTCTCATGCCGTGTTACCTGCAGACAATGCTTGGATAGTAGTGCAACTATAGTAGTGTTCCACCATCGCCACATCAGACTCGAATATAATCGGTCGAGGTAGAGAAAACTAGGGTAAACGAATCAGTTTATTTTCTTTGTTAGAAAAAAAATTAATGGATTCATTTATATTATTCGAACGGCGATCGAAACTTAAGAAATATATAAGCTGATGTGATGATTTAACCAGTCTAATAGTTTCATAGATGGCAGCCCAAACGACTGATCTATTTGGAAACATATTGTGTTGGAACCACAGATGACACCAAAATATCACAGACGATGCCAAACGTGTATTTAGATTCTTCCTGCTGCTAAAGCAGTTACCCGTAGAGGCTGATCAGTGAAACATATGAAAGCGTTTGATGTATTTGTTTGTTTCATTAATTCTTGTACACTACACATATGACTTAACAACTGAACTTAAATATTATTCCATTGAAACTAAGGTACGACTGCTTAACTCATATTGATGTGAGCTTTATAAAACCCAAATGACGACTTGCCCTCAGTGTGACTTTGTAATTATAGACAACATTATTTTACGATTTGTTCAATGTCACTGCATAGTGCAACTCAATGCTTTACTTTGTCGTTACTGCGTATTTTTTGGTTTAAAAAGAAATTTTGTTAACGCTGAGCTTGTCAAGGATATGTTGAGCATACAATGTAAAAGCATGAATAATTTACTACAACTGCGTAGTTTGTATCTGACCGCGATAGTGGTTTTAGAATATTGTTTATAATTATTACGAATGGGTGCATACTCACTACAATTGCTATATATTTCCGAATGGAAACCGATATCACTATCGCTTGACATCAGATAGGTGATTATCGAGGCTCGGGATTAAAACCCCATAGCTCTAACCATTACTAGAATCTTCTTAATATTCCAACTCTGTTACAATTCGAATTGAGATACAATTCATTATCAAAACATGTTTTAAGGAATCTTGTCGGTAGAAAGAATCAAATACAATATTAATAGCATGCAGTAGGTCATAGAAAAACTTGTATTTTTCAGATAATTTTTATCACAATACTATCATATAATTTACCAGGTATGCCAGCACAGTCCCAGTGTGCTCTAAAATATATAGGTTTATAATTGTGCGTAACTAGATATATAGAACATATAGAGCAAGGCTTGTGTAAGTAAATAGTAGATGCAACCACAGTCGAGTCGACCGGAATAAGCGTTTATGAAAACAAGGAAATTCAAATGGTACACCAGAAACAAGATGGAGGAAGGAAATACGCCCAAGCCCAAGCTAAATTACCCGTTTCCAATACAATAAAACCTCTCTAATTGACGTCATATATAACATTAAAATATCACTAAAATGTTGGAAAAATTTTTAAGTTATCCTAAAGTGTTATTTGAAGTGTAGTAGTAATAAATTAAAGCAAATTGAAAGAAGGTTTACTATGAAACATTGAAATAAAAACTTACGTATCAGGCTATATCTAATAATTGTGATGTGCTCTTATGTTTCTTGAGATTAAATAAATTAAATAAAATATTGAATATAAAACATACAGACACCGAAACATTGAATATAAAACATACTCATTCTGCTGTAGAATAGATCAATTTTATGGGCTATGTTAAGAAACATTTTTCATATAAAGTGGTACTGATAACGCTCAAAATTTTATGTGGTTGCTGCGTAGTTGATTTGCAGTTTGCAGAAAAGTGGAACAAAATGATAATCCCGTGATAAATTATATATGTACCATGTACACAATTAAACAACTGTGTCCATAAACATTACATTAAAAAGATTAGCTGTACATTTGTATTCCATTTTGAGATCCGCTACAAAACAAATACGTAGAATTGCTTATGAGCGCGAAACCGCACTCAATTCCAACTAAAGCAGCGCTGAAGGACTTACTACTGAACACACACGATTACATGTTAGGGGTTACCAGGGAAAAATATACGAGAAATATGTACAAAGTAAACCGAAAACTATTTCAGCAAATACGTTATTTTGATTTCGCAAGTCAAAATAATGTCAAAAAAACAGATGTTTCAAGATTTTCTAATCATTTTAGCATATAAAGTGTTCATATTTTTTAGCGTCGAAACCGAGACGGTAATTTTTAGTCGCGCTAATCCGGGACAAGAGTGGAGTTGTATGGCTAAATATAATTTTGAAATAACAAATTAATTAAAAATCCTGATGAATGAATGTTTTAGCTCAAAAACACAACTTTTAGTAGAAACTTTATTATTCTAAGTTCAATTATGAAGCTGCTGAATGCGTTATTGCAAGCCTTTAATATGCCTGCTACAGGGTGCTACACAATAGTTAACTTAGTTGTTATTGCGTATTTTGTGGCCTAGAAAGGAATTTTATTTTTTTGCATACTTTGTAAAGTATGTATGATTCATGAAGAATACTGCATAGTTTGTATTCTGACCGTTATTTAGTGGTTATATTATTTATAATTATTACGAATGGATGCATACCGCATACAGTTTAGACGTAATATACTATTTTAAACAATCTACTATATTAAACCATTCATAACAATTCCCAACTGTTTATCATTGCGTGCATTTTGGATTCTTAAAATCGGCTCAAGATTTTGTTAACAAAATGTTTCAATTGTAAATTATAGTGAAAAAAAATCAATTTTGACAAATTTTGACTCACCTACATATATACACATACAGTTTTTGAATTTTTAGTCTCAAGCAATTCAAAGTGACACGAGACGTCGAGAAAAAGTAATATTAGCATTCTGGATAAAACAACTTGACTTGACAGTAAGTTTAGTTATCTTTCATATCTTGTAAAAGAAATTAAAATTATTAGCATAATATAATTATATTACACAAGTAATGTGTGAGCGCGTTCGATTTTAAACTACGCGCCGTTGGAATTCGACTTCTGCGCCTCCCAATACATTCATTGTTGCCATGTACAATGTGTACCTATATGTATTTACACATCAATTTGCAAGTAAATTACTTGTATATAAAATTATGGTAATTACGAATCAATTTGTTTCCCACCCTAGCTGATGTACACTAAAGCAATCACAGCAAACATGCATAAATTAGTAAATGGCGTAAATATTTTAAATTATTATATTACATGTAATGGGGTATCACATGGAATAGATAATGGTACCAAATATAATTGAATTGAATTATCAATAGGCATTTCGAAATTCGGCATAATTAATTATGCATGGAAATAATGCAAAATTATGTAATGTAATGTGCGTTCCGATAAACTGTGAGTTATTTTAAAACTGCACTGGAATTCTGGAGCAATTTGTAGGTATATGTATCTCACATATGCACACGTAGAAACTTTTGATGATTTTGCTGAATTCGCGTTTAATCAAATTGCGGTCGTTTTCATGTAGATGAATACACGGTAAATTAATAAAATTGTTAATGTAATTTCGTTTAGGTTGTCACAATGGTTTGTGGTTTCAGTATTTCTCATTAAAAATCATAATTTTGGCAAACAATTTTGTAATAATTAGAATAGTTGAAATTTAAAAAGGACATTACTGTAAATCAATATATATTTTAATATGAAAGCGTGCGCATTGATATCAGTATAGTTTGTGATTTGAAATCACAAATCATGAATTGGATGGATAATTTTGCAGTAATTATTCTAGTTCATATTTAAAGGGTTAGGGGTATTTGCAGGCACGAAAAAATGAGTGTTTTCAGTATTTTTTTTTGTTATTAAACGATGTTTTTCTACAAAAATATTAATACAGCATTATTATACAATGTTTTGACTTGATGTAACAAAAATTTCAAAAAAAAAAAATCAATATTCCCAAAGTTATAGCTGTTTTTGTTGACCCTGTTTCGAAGAACAGTCCTGGCGGTGACCATCATAACTCCTTGGAGATTCATCTAAAATCAATCAAATTAAAAAAATAGTTTTATGAATAGTTAATCCCGGGCCGGATCGAAGGTTTTCTTTTTTTTGCAAAAATTTACAAAATGGCAGCATCAGAAAGAAAAAATCTAGATTTTTGGGTAAAAAATCAACAGTTAATTGGTCTTAAAAAAATCAAATTTTTGAAAAAATAAAAATCCTTCGATCAGGCACGAGTTTATTATGTATTCTAAAAGCTGTACGAATTTCATTAAAATTTACTAAGTGGTTTTCGAGTTACAGTGGTCACCGTTTCAAAAAACATAGTTGGATTTACGTACAGAAATTCGAATTATTGAATTACTCAAACCGAGTCATCTATATCTGGGCCATATAATAGTTTATCAGTCATTGTGCAAGTTTCCAAAATTTCATTTGCTGGTGCCTACGAAGCTAGTAAAATAGACCAACGTTATGGCAAATCTTTATTATACTGATTTTTTTAAATAAAAAGGTACTAAAAACTGTGGTACAAAAAGCTATGTATTTGCAGTGCAGTCAAGTGTAAAAAGTTTTTCAAAAGTATTAAAACTATTAGGTTTAAGTTTAAGGCTAAAATAATTGAATATGATGCATGGATTTATGTAAATTTATTTTAAAAAAATCTGTAGATTTACATTAGGCATTTCGAGAAGATCAATACCAATAATTGGAAAATTTCTATAAAACATTATCATTTAAAATTATGTCAATGCGAAAAGCTCTACCATAGTCAATTAAATATATTTTTATATAATGATCAATAAATTGTTTTTATAACACTTTACCAACTAATATATACTTTATAACTAATCATAAGCTATATATTATCAATCCACTCCAAACATACAGTTACCACAAAGTTTGACAGATTGCTTGTACCTTTTCCTCCAAAATATGATCTTAATACCAACAAATTTAAGAGGTCTTAATCACTTCTAAAGTTTGTCTTGTAAGTCTTCTAAAATGTGTCTTATAAATTAATATAAAAACAGTATTTTATATGAATCTTCTATAAACCTTCCAAAACTAAACTTTTTAATCTCTCTCTATCTCTCTCTACCTCATTCTACCTCACTATCTCACTCTATATCGCTCTATCCCTCTATCGCTCTCTTTATAGCTCTATCTCTCTCGAGCTCTCTATATATCACTCTATCTCTCTATATCTCTATTTCTCTATCTCTCTCTATCTATCTCTATATCGCTCTATATCTCTCTAACTCTCTCTATCTTGCATATCCTGTGTAACTGCAATATAAATAAATTAGTAAAACAACTAAATATGCTTTTCGATTGCCTAAACTTAGGCCCTAAAGTAACCACAGTTATATCTGGTTTATCTGCAGCCTCAATTTTGTAATGATGTTCAAAAATATGTAAAAATTTCAAAAGCTCTTCAATTTTAAAATCAATCAGTTCTTAAACTATAACCGAGCATAAGAGTATATTTATCAATGAGAGAGAAACAAACGACTGCATCATCTGTATATTTCTTTTTGTGTCTCTGATGAAAATGTACATGCAATTCAGAGATTGTAATGGCGAAGATTTTTCTCGTGGCTAAAGACACTACAGCTTGATAGATAATGTAGCCCCGAGGCGACATATGGCCACACACATAGCGAAGTCACTTAGTCTCATCTTCGTGTGCGTATGTTTTTCTATGTCGACATTTATATGATTTTCTTCGATACGAGAGTCCCCAATCTTCAATAAAAACAGGACAGATCGCAGAGAAAATTGGCAGATGTAACCATTTTTTGTATCAACTACGAGTATATTTTATATTTAAAAGAAAATAAAATTGAGTGGAAGCTTAATCAGCTGATGTTTCTTCCGTTAATCAAAACTTAAAATATAGTATAAGATGAAATATAATAAAAATTATCAGCAAATTCCTAAAATCTACTATCAATTATATATTCAAAATTTTAGGTGCAAAGTTGGAGTAGTTTATTTACAGAGTAGAAATATACACGATTAAAGTACACAAGAAACCAAAATACATCAAGAGAAATTAAAAAGATTGCTAAAACTTAATAAATAGATTTGCACATGTCAAATGTTGTTTTTTCTACTAAAAATGAGTCAAATATTTTCCACATTCTACTATTATCATTCACAACTGATCAATTATTACTGAAAATGCAATAGCTACCAAATTCACTATAATAATATTATTTATGTCACAAAGAAGCTTGTTCTGAGTTATTTTGTGCGACATTTACTAAGTTAAAAGCTAATTAAAAACAAAAAATTTCATATGTTAAGAAAAGAAAAATGTTACTGGAAACTTTATCCTGTCTAAAATTTTATTAATTCTTGTATATTATTCACGGTTATTTTGATTAAACTACTTTTCACTTTGCTGAAATGAAGCAGAATAAAACCTTATAAAATTAGAGACAAATCTCTGGGACAAATGACCTGGCGTAGTATATAACGGTGGTAATTGATTAATATTTACAAAATATGTGTGAAAAGATCAATAATTGATAAATTGCCTTTCTTTTAGAATAATTTATTGGTTTCAAAATTCATACGAATTTACATTTCGGTTCGAAGAGTTATGTTGAGAGTAACAGGTCGAGACATTCTTGTCATATGAAAAATGTGTTTCAGCATATTAGACTTATTTTACCCTCGTCTCGAAAATAGATAACACTAGACAGAATATATATATATATATATATATATATATATACGTGTGTACGTGTATTATATACATGTATATGTATTAGATAAAAGAATTCATATTTACAATTACGCTTTGTTCTTTATTATAAATGTGAAACACTCTATTCTAAATCAAAAGTCTCTTTTCATTTATCCAGGATCAACTCATTTCGAATAAGAAAAATTCATATAAATAAAATAAAATTGTTTTGGCATATATGACTAAAACGGTTTAATACTTGTAGCTTTTTTATTCTACTTATTATCTACTCTCAATCAAAATGTAAAACTTTAGATTTTGTAAACGAATATTCATTACAACAGAAAATTATATAAACACGCATTAGGTTGAGCGGATTTTTTTTTTTAAATATAAGACATTCTTCTCGTGGAACTATATAGTATTAATTTAAAATAAATTGCCCGTTTAGATTTATAGCTTTTTGTGATCTTTTGTGCATTAACATTATCCCACTTTCATAATGCTTCTGATTTTTCTTAGCACAAAATTGAATCAGACACATTTCGACACCGTCATCTTTATTGATTTCTTTAAATTTCATGGAGTTTTGTAAAAAATCAAAAATGGCGGAAAGACAGGACTATATGGTAGATTTGACACAACATTACAACCAAGCTCCAAATATTTTTGCTGAGTGGCCGAAGATAAGCGATATCTTAAGAGTTTTAGCTTATCTTTTGTAGAAAGTAAAACATAAAATATCGCGAAAAAATTCAAATGAGTTGTTATCCTTCAAAAAACGCAAGAAGACAACTAGAAAATCAATTAAAAAACTTTTTTGCAGATTGGCAGCTATATTGTCCTTCACATTTGAACTGCGTCAGCAAAACTACAAATTCAATTGAAATCATCTAAGAGTGAGGGTCGCACTTACTTATAGTTGCCAAACTAACATATTTGTGTGTAATATAATTATTTATATATGCATACAGTACTATTTAAATTCTATGTAAGCATTATAAGTTTTTACGCATATTGTGCATTATTCCCATATTGTATTGTATTTTATAGTTTTAAATTCGATCAAAATCCCATCACTGTTCTGAAATGTGCCAATGTGTGCAGTAAGCACATCGATTACTGAACTACAACAAGGTACTTTAAAATCAATGGGACGACACTAAAACGATTGAACTTATTCGATTTGAATCGGTGCACGATTACGCAATGTCCTAGATGCAATGGCATTATACATTGTTGTACTTAGATACAAACGCTCGGGGTGGCTATTACGCGTAAATACGTAACAGGGTAGAAAGTTTTGAGTTGAAAGTTCTTGTTATTATTGGTGTTCTGTGGAAGACAGGTCCATGGTGTGAGTTTTGGTTACTTTGGTTTGGTTTTATTTAAATCACGTCCCTTGATTATTTATAGTTAACTTTTTTTTAATCAAAATTCTGCTATTTCAAATTCACTGCTTAGGTGCCTATCCGAATGCAACGAAAGGCCAGTTCTAATTAGAATTTTGCCTTAAGGCAAGTTACATGAATTTCTCAAAACGTATATATAATTATCTTAATCTATAAGAATTGAGATACAGATATTTGCACAAAATTTTTATCTGCTTATTTTGAAAATAAAAAATTTGCTTTTTCTAAAAAATAATGAAATTCGATTTCCAAGGGATGTGTTCGCGCCAGAACGACGGTAGATGGCACGAGCAAATTACAATTCTCAGAATTGGACAATACTAAATCTGTGGCAATTCAAAAATAAAAAGATTTGCATATAAATGCCAATCATGAGCGTTTCTTATGAGTTCTCTTATGTATTAATTTACGTTGTTTATTTGTTTATCCGGGTTAGTTTTGTTGTATTTTCCGAGTGTTATCTGTTGTTTTTGTAAATAAATCTTTTTATTAATCGCAGCCAGTAATAGCCTCAATTGTTTCCTTAATATGCTCAATTTTATAAAATCCTCGAAGTAGCTATTGAGTTATATGTGAGTGTGGACGTCAACAACTGTACCAGAATGTTTGGCATAGATTGTGATTAGAATCTTCTAGAAAAGTGTAAAATCTTTTGTCTACATTCCAGGCCACAATCTTAAAGCGAATTTAAAAATTCGAAATTTTTTCATTTGTTTTTGAAATTATTGTTCGAGCATCGTACTGTTAGTTTTGGTAAAGATCTGCCGGCCCGTTTATTCTTAATTATTTGTTAAAACAAAATTTTCAACACATTTCATGAAACTTTGTCTTGAGATATATTTCGTGGTCTCAAACAGCATAGTAAAATATTATAAGCCTACGATAATCAGTTGAATCATAAAAATTTATCAAAGTTTAGAATTTCGCCTAGATAATATGTGCATTCTGTGTTTTTAGTTCTACCCGATTACAGTTGACGTCCACACTTAAATATAATATATTTTTAGAACACAAAATATAGGAATGAAAATATGTTAAATTAATTTAATTAATACAATTATAGGTATTAATATAATTGAAAGCCATCAATTCTAAATCGTATTGATTATTTTTTACTATAGCATCTAGTAAATCGACTTAATTGTCTATGTATATGTATTGTCTTGCAATGTTTCTAATTTTTTTAGTCATTTTATAATCTATTAAAAACATAGATGTAGCATTTCTTGAAAATCTACAAACAGTTTTTCTTTTTTGTTACATGTGCATGTTTTTATTTCTGTTATTTTTATTTATTATAATCATGAATTCATTCATTATTAATGCCATTCATTGTTGAGGCTAGAAAAATATGCATACAATTATATTGTATAACACCCTACATAATGTAATATAATATATTTGAATTGTATTGAATATTTTTTAGTAAAAGTGTAAGGTTAAGGTTACTATTGTCAAACAAATTAATTTATTTCATACTATTATACATATTATAAGTATGCTTGGAAAACATTAACTTGAAATATTAATGAATATTTTTTAGCAAATGCAAAAGTTTATTATTGTTGAACAAATTAATTTATTTAACACAACTATTGATTTTATAAGATATATTATAAGTACTGATTATTTCTTAGTAATAGCTGAAAATTTAACCCAAATATTTTTTGAAACTGAACTCAACTCATTGATTTATCTAATTATTAACAGGTATCGGAAAGTTCATGCAACTTGCCTTAAGGCATTAATATTAATATCAGCAATGTGATCTCATTGATTTATTTAATTATTAACAGGTATCGTGAAGTTCATGCAACTTGCCTTAAGGCTAAATTAATATAATGATTAATTATATTAATATTAGCAATGTGAACTTAAGTCCTAGTAGTTGTCGTGCTAACTTCTTAAACTGCTTCATAGATGGCAACCCAGTAGTCGTGCGTCACCTCTCACCGCACAGTATTGCGTGTATTCATAACTATATATACATATGTGTATATACATCTAGTAGATGGCCAAAGGGTCTGGCGCTTCTTGGTAGAGAAGTAGGTTGACAATGATGGCCGGTTGGTCCATCATTCTCAGTCGCTTCTCAGTTCTTCTCAAATCTTCGATCTTCAACAGCCCCCATTTCAGGATGCAACAACTCTTCAAATAACATACTCACATTCAGCACAAAACTTCAGTCTTCAACAACCTTCAGTCGCTCCTCTAACAATGTATTCACACTTACCACAGAAGTAAAGTTGACCCTTTTTGGCGTTTTTTTCATTTTATTTCTATTTATAAATGTTTTTAACATGACCCCATTTAAGCTCAAAAAGGTTTATTATTTTTTTGGAAATTATAACTAAATTTTGTCTTTTTTTAAAGGTGTGTGATTCTGATTACAACATAAGTATGTGATTATTTCATTGCAATAGCTCTTAGGACGCTATTTATTATTGTTAATTTAGCTAGTTATATTTTTCTGAATAAGTTATTGCATAATATAAAATTTTCTAATAGTTATTATTGAATATTTTCGTTTCCTAATATTTTCACTCTTGCATAAAATGCTAACTTAATTAATACTTTTCTTGGGATTAAAAGTAGGAATCCAAAGAGATGTTAAAAAATCAGGAAATAGTATGTGTATATGAATGCGAGAAAAATGTCTCCTTTAGCTACATATATATATATATATATATATGTATATATATATATATATAATATAATGTAACTATAAATCTTGGATATAAATATTAATTTTAATTTTTATTAAAAGAGTGTTGTTGGAATGCATTAACTGAAATATAAAATATTGTAATATAAAATTGTAGAACAAAAATCAAGTTAATGATGATGAGTTATCTTTTAGTTATGTCATTATTATTATTATTATTAATATTATTATTTTTTTATATTTATATAGAAATAATATTTGGTAATGTATATTATTGTGTTATGTAATATGTAATCAATTGATATTGGCTAAAATACGTGTATAGAACGAGGCCATTTTAATAAATAAAAAACAAAAACAAAAATATTAATTATAATACCATTTGCCAATTTAAACTTGAAGGCTCTAAAATATTTGTTCAAAATAGTAAAATTAATTTTTTTCCTAATTTCTCCTGAATATGTGTTCATTCAGCAAATTAATAATACTTTTATAAATACTTTTTCACTCTTTATATTGGACACATATTCAGGATATATATATATATATATATATATATATTGAATGGTAGAGTCTTGGATTTGTGTATATTTTGTAGAGTTTCGAACAAGAATCCAAAAATAATACAAAATAAAAAACAAGAAAAGTTTTTAAAAAAACAATTTCTTTATTTAATTATTTGTTTATTGTCGACGTTTCGGAACTAGGTACGTTCCATCTTCAGGACATCTGTCAAGAAACATGATCTTGATGAGATTTTTGCAAACAATATGTTTAGGAAAAGAAAATAGATTTTTCTTAAATAATGAATTAAATTGTAAAAAATATAATAATGTACAGAAATATGATAATATGTTCAAAATAAAAATGATAAAAATAAATGAGTGGATTATCAAAACAGGATATTAAACATAATAGAAAATTTTTTTGAAAGTTATGGAAATTTTTTAAGAAAAGGTTAATGACAAAGTTGAATTAATTACCTGTATGTTTGAATATTTGTTAGCACTTTTTCACTAAACAAGCTTTTTTAACAAAAATGACTCAAATTAACTCACAAAATCATTTTTGTTAAAAAAGCTTGTTTAGTGAAAAAGTGCTAACAAATATTCAAACATACAGGTAATTAATTCAACTTTGTCATTAACCTTTTCTTAAAAAATTTCCATAACTTTCAAAAAAATTTTCTATTATGTTTAATATCCTGTTTTGATAATCCACTCATTTATTTTTATCATTTTTATTTTGAACATATTATCATATTTCTGTACATTATTATATTTTTTACAATTTAATTCATTATTTAAGAAAAATCTATTTTCTTTTCCTAAACATATTGTTTGCAAAAATCTCATCAAGATCATGTTTCTTGACAGATGTCCTGAAGATGGAACGTACCTAGTTCCGAAACGTCGACAATAAACAAATAATTAAATAAAGAAATTGTTTTTTTAAAAACTTTTCTTGTTTTTTATTTTGTATTATTTTTGGATTCTTGTTCGAAACTCTACAAAATATATATATATATATATATATATATATATATATATATTATAATATTACGAAATATATGTATTTGAATGAAACGGTAATCAGTTGTTTTGAAAGTTGTATATGAGTGTCGGCGGCGATTATTTTATGGATCAGGGTTGAAAATTTAGAGTTGTATGCATTTTTTAATTCATTATCATGAAAATGAAATTTAAAAAAAAAACTGATTCCAAAATTTAAAAAGAAAAGTGAGCGGTGTAGAACCCTTGATGAAAATAAAGAGAGTAAGTATTTTTAAGTTAAAATAAAGAAAATTGGTCCAAAATACAAAAAAAAAAACGATTAGAATTAGACAATTCTAATCATTTCGGAATATAAAAAATGCATAATAGACGATTCTAAAACTTACTGAATACGAATATATAACATCTTAAAAATTGGTGAAGCCGTTTCGGAGGAATATATATATATATATATATATATATATATATATATAATCTGTATCTAAATATATATGTATAAACTTATATAAGACTCTGCAATTCGCTAAGGAATGAACTTGGCATATATTAATGTTCTCACTATTATTCACTGCAGGCTTCACGAAACTATCTCTTCGGCATTGTCTTGGTAATGTCGTGTCTTTGTTTTAGCTGGTTTATATCAAACCTCAATTTGACGATAACACTCATATGCTGTTCGAGACAATATCATTGGATGAGAAATATATAAGACGGAAATCTGAGGTAAAATTAGCTAAGTTGAAGCTATTTCATCAAAACGATTATAAAAATGACTAGCTACTTCCTACTATACATAATTTTTTATCTATTCTATTATTGTAATTTTACTCAAACAATTTTCGTTAAAATATCTACTTTTGGATTTTAAAAAAATCTAGATGTAATACGTATACATTTTGGAGTGAAGTGAATTGTTTATTCAATAATTGATTAAAAATTTATATATGTCTTGAATATTGTGAATTCATTATCATCGAGCCAACACTATATTTAGACACTTTCGCCAAGATAGCTCAAATAAGAATTTCAAATTTCAATTGAGGTTCTTTGTAGTAGAGTAATATTTTATGCCATTAATATTGACTTTTTTGTTTAAGGAATATTAAGATATACCTAATCCACAAGTAGTCAAACAGATCTCTCTTGAACTCAAAATATTTTCAAAATTTATATTGCCATATTAGCATTCAAAATTAGTTGAAAAAATCTTTGTATATAAATAACATATAAATGTATTTTATGTGAACGTCAACTGTAATTATTAGTTACCAAGGAATAACCATAAAATGTGCGCAAATGTTTCGGCATAGATTCAGATTAGTGTCGCTCAAGATTGTGACAAAATTATGAACTTTGATTAGTTTTTACCTTTATTTATTTATAAAACCTAACTTCGCGTAAGTGTTGCCAATGCCGCACCAGAAAGACGCAGTTATAATAATATTAATTTTTTTTAAGGTAAGCGTTTTTTAGATTAGGTTTGATATTTGCTCCTGACTACACAGCAAATATATTGACAGTTTTGACAGTTTTTCCCTACCAATTAATATGAAGATTGGACAGCAGTTACGTTCTATTTTAGCATACATAATCAATTAATAAAATCCTTGTTTATGAATAACATATAAAAGTATTTTATTTAAGTATGGTCGTCAACCGTAATCATTAGCTACCAACGAAAAACCATAAAATGTACAGATTGATTTAATCTTTTGGGTGAATTGGCCCGTAAATTTCAATTTACTTGATATTTTACTTGTTTAGCCGAGATGTCAAATTTATGGAAAATATATGAAAGCAGTGTCCTCTTTTGAACTCTTATCCTATCCAGAAAAATATATAAAAAACAGCTTTATATATGAATATTTTATTAAAAAAAGTTATTAAAAATAATTATTATTATTAAAAAAGCAATGCGAATATATTATTTATTAGTGGTTGAAAAACATTGAGTTATTTTCATTTTTTTCTTTTTTTTTGTATTTTTAAATAGAGCAGCTATTGGTAGGACTAATTTTTAAATAGAGTCTTTCAAAAGTGTACATTTTTCTAAATATATAATATATATTATTAAGAATATTATTGAAATTGATATCACAATAAAAAATATCTAAAAAAATATGAGCAAGTATGCAAAAGCTCAAAGCACTTATGCTGTTCTTTTAAGTAGAATTTACAAGTGAATAAAAATATTTAGTATAAATTGTAAGTACATGATGAAATAAGTTTATAACAAAAACCGACGGGCCAATTTGGCCTGAAAACAGACCAATGTTATAGCAAGGCTACGTTACGTACCGTTTTTCATATAAAGTGGAACTAGAAACCGTCAAAATGCTTTGTAGTTGCCGTGCAGTCAGGGGATTTAGGTAGAAAACCTAATCTAGAGAAAGCAGAATGTCAAAAAAAATAATTTTATTATAAGTTCACCTTGGTGATGTGGCTTAATAATATATGAGTAAAGTTTCGTTTTATGTGTAAAACTTCTGACTTCACAGCAAATACATAGCATTTTGACAGTTTTAGTACAAATTTATATGTAAGAATCGGTCCCTTATTGCTGAAACTTAATACAAATACGATGATATAAGTATGTTTTATTGATTAAAAAAAATCCATGGACAATATTTTTTAAAGAAGTTTCTTCCTAGAGAATCCACCAAGACTAAGCTTCCGAGAATCCGCAATAGTACTTTTAAAGAGTTAGTTCCTGAAATGCAGCATAATCTATAATACTACAATAGTCTCTAAACCGTATGTTTTCTTAAGAAATACCAAAGTCATCGACAAAGTCTCACATCCAACAATGGAAGGGTGATGAATTTCTAATGCTAAAGTTTCAACTTCAAAGTTGGTTTAAGAGTATGTTATATAACACTCCTTTTGTTTGCGCTGCGGTCGGGTAAAACGATAAAGTTTCCTGCGTCATTAATAAAATACGCAACTTGTACTAAAAACTATTATGTTTCTGAATCGAAATATTCTTAAACGAGCCTTGGGGATTAGAGGAATAAAAGATATTTCAACATTAAGTAATCCCAGTGAAATATTCTAAATACAACTCGTAATTACAAGAACATTGTAGAGTCTAACAATTTATGGGCCGTTTGTTCCATAAAATCTTATTATACAAAATGCTATTAAATTCAATATAAAATAAAATGTCCACATAAAAATTGTACACATAAAATGCAACTTCACTCATATGTATCAAGCCATTTCTCAAAGATGCAGTCATGATATAATTTTTGACATTTGTGCGTTTTGTAGGTTAGGTTTTCCATCTAGTTTGACGGCACACCAAGCACAAGGAATTTTGACAGTTTTTAGTACAACTTTATATAAAAACCGTTACATAACATAGCATTGCTATAAAATTGGTCTATTTTACAGCAGAATCACCCCATTAATCTTACTTCTATTTTTATATGTGTTACATTTAATAATACTGATGATATTAGTTAAGTACTTGTTTACTATTGGCTATAGGTATTCAAAAATAAAAAAATAAATAAAATTTAAATACATTTAGGTACCAATTATTCGGTTAAATAGATATGCCATAGCAACGCTCTTAATTTATATACTAAAAACTAACTAAAATCTCACTTGCTATGAACATCAGAAATATTTACTAATCATATCATTATTTGTAATATTAATTAACTTCCCGAGAAGTTTGTTTTCATAAAAAATGCGATTTACTAATTTTATGTTTTCTCGATGTTTCAAGCCATTCTGAATCGAATGAGACCAAATTTGGAAAAAGTATGTGAGTGTGTATATATGTAAAAAGAAAATATACAATTATTATGATTTTTTTTCTTACGGTAGACCATAGTCTTATAGATCATACTAAAATATTATGGCCCTACAACAAGTTGTTTAATTTTAAAAATTCGTCAAATTTGCAAAAATTAGTATCGTTTTTTGAAAAAATTAAAATTAGACGATTTAGTTGCTATAACAATAGAGTGTTTGTTCGTTTTCAATGATGTGTAATAAATCCATAAATCGGAATACTTTTAATCACTATATTATATTTTATTGATTAAGTAGATATCAAGAACGTCATATAACTTGCCTCAAGACACAATACCAATACTAACTAGTTTAGTAAAAAAAAAGTAAGTCTTAAGAATCAAATATCTGTACATCATTGATTTTATTTATATGCAAATTAATTATTGGGCTTTCTAATGAAACTTTAAACAAAATAAACGTTGTTCCATTTTCTGTAGTAACATATCCAAAGTATACCTTCTTTCTCTTCGATTTTTGGCAGGCAAGACGAAAACAATTTCAATTCAATAAGGCAGCTTCTATCTGCAATGGCATATGATTTATTTGGTTTTGTGAAATCAATGTTTCCGGCTTTTTGTTCCGTTTTCAATATCTCAGAATTCCAAATGTGATTGACAGGAATCGAGATCTATTGAATTCTCTTACGTAGGATATGAATATAACTACGTTTGTTTTTTGATGCGACGTCTACGTGTTAACGCTTGTATAAATTTTAGGAAAATCTTTCTACACGACGGTTATAAACCTCGAATATTTCTGCGTTCTGCAAATAAAAATGATCTAACACTGAACGAATTTTAAATAACAATAATATTTATTTTACATACATTGTATATTTAACAGTAATTAGAGAACTTAAAGTTTTATGAGTTGTTGTGCTGACTTCTTTCGATAGATGGCAACCGGAACAGCTGTATGATTTTATTAATTTTATTCAATTTATATGATAAATTTTATTTCCATCTGTTTTGTTATTACAACTTTTGTTATAATAATGAAATTTTGATGAATAAAGCAATGTCTGGTAAGGACTATTTTTACTTGGAAACATATAGCTAATTATATTTCAAATGCAATCGATATCAATACTGCTGCAAATCAGAATCGAATTTGGGACTATGGATTTAAATCCCGTAGCTGTGACAACTACTACATTATAAATCCATATAATATTAATGTCAAAAGAATTGAACTAACCATAAAAATTGATTTTCATTTCCATTTTCAGTTATAAATATTCATATTTTGCTATTGGTCTATTTGTTTAAAATTTGGTCAATTTATTTAAAAGTTTGGAAACTTGACCATAATTTCTGATTTTTTAATTAGAAGACATCTGAAATTTTAGCATTCTGATTGCGCTAAATTAATATATAATGATGTTTCTGGTTCATAGCTTATTTGATTTTAATCTAGCAATAACAGACATAATTTCATTTTGTATGATGATATTGAAACACGGCAACTGGCCGGCTATTTCAATTAGCATTTTGGATATAAAGCAATTAATGCAGTGAACTATCGTTTCGGAAATCTGATTTCCCAATGACTAATTAATAATTCTATATTGATTCGGTTAATATTTATAACTGTGTTTTACGGCTGCCGGAAATTACTTCGGTTTCGGATTAATCATTCTCACACTTCGTAGAGTAAATAAATAAATCCTATTCGTATTGTGGCCAGGTGTGATTGAAATGCAGATTCATGGATATTTAGAACAATTGTACAGACAATTTAGTAAAACATTCCTTATAGAGAAGCAGTTTGGGAATTTGAACTGAGAAACTATGCAAACGCTTACTGGTATTATTGGACAGTACAATTGGAAAGTATTATCTGAAACAACTGGGTAAATTGATATGAAACGATTACATTTGTGCGATATTTAATCATGCATTTGCTCTATCTCATATTTTGATAAGATATTCTACTAATTCATTACGAATTATAAAATTATACAAGCAATTATAGTGGGCAATATTAAGTATGTACGCTGCACAAATCAAAGAAAATTCATAATTTCTGGAATCTGTTTTCATAACAAAAATTCGATATCAAGGAAAGATGAAATTTTCATTCGGTATCGGAAAAATTCTACGTATGTTACAACATAGAGAGTGAGATGAAGTCTATATCTAGTAAACTCTTTGAAACAGAAAAATGTATACGCACAAAAATCTCCTTTGACTATATTTTAAAATAATTCGATGGATATTACATTTTTCACGATGCATAGGAATAATAGTAAGAAGTATACCCGTATATAAATTTAATAGTAGTAAATATAACATTGAATTAAAATATACATTGTTGTTCTAATTAGGATCCAAAGAAAATAACAAATAGTTAATTTCTGAGATTTTTTTTCTTGATCTTATCTATTTGGAAATGGGTATTTGTTCATCAAGACCAAAAGAAAAAATAGCTAGTTATTCAATTTTGGAAGTAAATTGAAAAATGTTCTAAAGTAAAGGGATCCAAATATTCGATATTAAATTTATAACTATAATATATATATATATATATATATATATATAGAGAGAGAGAGAGAGAGAGAGAGAGAGAGAGAGTTGGCGCATAAACATTCCGTCTATAAATAGGTAAGAATATTAAGAAAAAATGCCTTGAGAAATCAGCTCTCTATGATTTAATTTTACTTCTCTAAATATCAATATGAACTAATAAAATTTTTCTATCATTCAATGTGATATTCAGTGTCCTCTACTTCTATTGGGCCAAAAATTTAAAATATTGCGTCCAAGTTAGCTTCTGTATGCCTATATATTGATAATTTTTTAACCCGCGATTTGTACAACCTAATATCAAGTAGTAGTAAATTCCTTTTTTGCTATTTATAGATAAATACATGTCTCCGAATATCAAATCAAATTCAGACAATACAATGATTGGATAGTCTTCTAGAACAAAATCGCGTATTAAAAAAATCATCTGTAAAAAATAAATCTGTAAAAAAGTCCAACTGAACCTTTATCCTAGCTATGTTGTGAACAATAAAAAATAGTAAATAAAAATTAAGTTGTAAAAACATTTTAATAATAGTACATTAAATAACTTAAAGATTCAACTTTGCAGATAAATGTTTTTGAAAAGCCAGATCAAGGTTATTATCAGTGTTATCGCAAGAAATGTGTCTTGAAATTCACGTTGAATAACGTAGCTTTCATTTCGCAAAATTCCTTAAAAAAAACGAGACATTAGACATCCTGGCCGTCTCATTTTACTCTGCATATGGTTAAAACGAACCATTTGACATTTTTTATGGAAACAGCAATAAAAAACTTATTTCATACATATACATATTTCTACAATGATAAGCTGGGACTTTTAATGAATATAGTCAGACAGTTGTTTGTTTGATATGAGTTATTTGTTGTAATATAATTGATTTGGTTTTCACGAGGTAATTGCTCAGAGTCAAATTGGACCTTTGTGGCCTGCCCTGCTCTATAATTGTTCGGACGTATTTTAGTTTTATAATATTGGCCATGAAAGTGATCTTCATGGCATTGAGCTTTTACACGAGATGGTTGCTACCCCTGGTAAAGGGGGTTGGTAGTAAAGTCCGCAAAATAACATGTGTAATAAATAATAAATAAATATATCTTCTTTCATTATAACTTAGAAATAAATCAGTGATTGTAATAAGAACTGCAAGGGTTAAATTATAACCCAACAACCTGAGTTAACGAAGGAGAGTTTTAATTAATTCCATAGCTACGTAACGCACAAACAATAATGAATACATATAAGACAAATATTGAGTTGCCTTCTGTAAATAAGATAATCACCGCAAAAGCACATAGAACCCAAAAAAGTACTTATGGCTAATTAATATATAAATGACATTTTACGTGAGGTGCTAGACTGTTTTAATAAGTAGTCTTACTAATTTTAGCAATATAAGTATAAAACTTTTTGACTTATTTATTACATTCAGATGTGTAATACCTATTTTCAATTGTACCATTACCCTCAGCTCCTTTAAGTTTATAATTCCAGTATCACATTACACTCCGCGATTCGTTGATGCAACTAATGTACTTAAATGCCTGATACCATCCGAAGCGCGAAAACCCTCTTTTGCAAATATTATGGCATCCACATTCTGTGACATACAGTTGATGCAATCTCGGGGACTTAGTAGGTATCGTATAGCTTTTAAACTTAAAATGAATACAGACTAAGAATCAAGTGTGCTACTTGTGCAAAGTCGCATTCGTATCACTTTGCTCGTTATTTGCTTCTCAAGTGTGTCAAAACACTAAACTCTATGACGACGATACATTTGCGTGCCTTAAGTTTCCACGCATCGGGCTATGAATAATATATGTGTTTTATGCACACGTAAATACTACAGTTGCAAGGAAGTCACGAAAGACACATTGAATTTTCTTGTTTAGTCAATACCGAGAATGAAATGAAAATGTAGATTGCTTGCTGAAAGGCATAAACGTTCAGTGCAGAAAGGATGAAATTTAGTTCTGGTTTTAATTGTTGATTTACATGTCTATGTGGATAATTTAAAATAGCACCGTGGAAATATTTCAGTGATAAAGATATAACTCTGTGATACTATAATATGAGATATAATTTATTATCGTGTGTAATAGAAAAATTTAGAATCTTCATCATCTACATGTATTACATACTATTATCCACTTCCCAACATCTAGTTGGTTTATATAAGTAGTTAAAAAAAAATTGTCTATCAAATCTTTAATTAATTGCACTAAGATGTCTTATTCGGCTTAGATATATATCAGCAAAATAAGTGTAAGTGCGAGTTGTGAATCAGTACAATTCCCTGAAGTCGTTATAACGGCTTTAGACTTTCAAAAATAGGTAAGAATATTTTGAAAAAAAAAATACGTGGACAAATCATAAAAAAAATTGCTTAGACGGTCAACTTATAGAACATTTCAGAGGGATTCAGATGAAATTCTTCACCATAGCATAGATAATAAAATACTTGTTTGGTAAATTAATACTTTAAGGTATACAGAAAATCACAGAAATTAAAAAAAATGCAAAAAACATTACTGCATACAAATAATCTATATCGACCACTCGTTCTAAAAGATATTCGCCAAATACAGTATTGTAAATAGTTGTTCAAAATTTAGTATAAAATTGCGTAAATTTATTTTAGATAAATTAAAATCTCAGGTGAAATATGATTTAATTCCCTTTGATAGAAAAATTAGAGCGATCATCATGTTTCTCAATATACAGGGTGTCCCAAAAACGAGGTGATAGTATTGACCGTATCTGGTCTGAAAAAAAAAACGTTATTTTCTATTACTTAGAAATTATGAGCTTGATGTGCCACCTAAACCTTTATCGAAATAATGACAACTTTTGGGTTATTGTGATTATCTTTTATTAATTGTGTTCATTTAAACTTTGGGACCGTAACCGTAAATAACATATCTAGAACTACAGTAAAAAATAAAAACACAATTGCCTCAAGCTTTCTAGAATTGAGACTATTTGTTGAACATTTAAAAAAAAATACTAAAGAGTGTTGGAAAATTTGATCAAATGTTGTCGCAAAATGCTAAAATACTTAACATTATTATTGAAAAGTTATCATTATTATTATTATAAAGTATACCAATTTAAGAAAAAATTAATTTATAAATCAACAAAAAATCTTGATTCTTGAAAGTTGAAGTAATTGTGTTATTGTATTGCATTTTAATGTAGTCCTATAAATTTCATTCACAATTGCGGTTTCAAAGTTTAAATGAACATAATTAATAAAAATTAAACGCAATATCCAAAAAATGGTTATAATTTTACCAAAACTTTAGGTTGCATTTAAAAGCTCATAATTTCCAAGCAATATGAGATATTTTTTTCCTAATTGTTTTCATAACAGTTAAGGTAAATATTATTACTACGGCTTGACGTTAAGTTTTGGGACACCCTGTATAGTAAAGCTAGAGAGAACCACGTTCGGCGTAACTAAGGTGTATATTGTACCTTCTTTATGCAAAAGTGCATTTTTAGTTTCATTTATTTTCATAAATATTACACTGATTTAGTTATATTACTTTGTATTAAATTGATAGTTATTTAGATTCAAATTGAAACATGTCGCATAAATAGAAATAACAAATATTTTATTACTATACAAAAAAGACCCATGACATAAACCCAAAAATTTAAAACAAAATTCATGATTACTTTCCAAAAAAAATTTATGATATGATCCTTAAAAATTCAAGAAAATTACGCATCTTTTCATTGATTTTTTTAAATATATTCAAAGTTATTAGATCAAGATAATTCATATATATATATATATATATATATATATATATATATATATAATGAATATGTGGATTTTACTATATACTCATTTCTAAAATCATGTATCAAATTATCGAATATTCTCTGTATATTTTCTCCTACAGCCTAAGAAGCATATAGTTTTCTTGCTTCGGCTGACAAAAAATAAACCGTTTCAATAAAAGTGATTTCAACAAAAGTTTCAGAGCGAAACTAAAGCTTTTCCGATTGACAATAGCCTTAGAGGTATCCGCTTCCGGAAACTTCATAACATGAAAGTAATCTAGACAAAAAATAAACTGCGATTCCATCAAAGTTATTCGATAAAACTGTCACTTTAACAAATTCTTCAGTTGACGTCGCAAACTGAAAAGACATTCGAGGATAAAACTAAGCATGTAAGTACTATACAAATAATCGATATTATTAAATCAAAATTTAATTAATAATCAATGATGGATATTTTTATTTGGGTTAATTAATTATAATATTTATATCAAATTAATTATATTATTTTAAAAAATTATCGAAACTCTATAAAACCTTATCAATTCGTACTATATTTTGTAAAAGTTTGATTTGATGTTAAGTTTGTTTCTGAGTTGAATAGTTAAATGCGCTGTAATTCATATAAAATTATTCAATGCTGAAGCAACTTTCTATATAATATTTCATGTATATTTTAATGTAAAATTGATTATATATGTTTAATACAATCTACGATCTCTTGACCTTAAATTTAAATACATACGAGTATATTGTCATAATTAGATCTATGATATGCCAACAAATCGACAATTAAATTATTCCCTGCAAACATAATATTTTTGCTATTTTCCTCATTACGCTTTTAGGAAAAAATCATCTAAAAAAAAGCGTTTATAAACTATAATATTACGTTTTCAACTATTTTGTTATCATTCTTATAGTTCAATAATATCGATCACATTAGTATTTTTGTAATACTCGGAATTTTAACTCTTTGGGGACGGCTGTCCACCTGAGTGGACAAACATACTTTGTGAGGCACAGGCTATTTTATAAACAATGACTAAGTTCGCATCGAAAAGTTGAATAAATTACATATAGCAGTGATCAACAGTATTGTATTTTGAAAATAATTTTAAGTTATTTTAGTAGTATTTTTAGCCTTTTTCTTTGCTATATAGTCTTTTTTTATATTTAAAACGACCGAGCGCTCTTAAATATGGCAAAACGACCGGCAATTTTTGTGAATTAAGCAGTAGTGAAGATAAGTTTCAAATAGACATTCATATAGACAGTTTTCACGAAATTACTATTCGCACCGAAGATAGTGATGAATGTGATGATGATATTATTCAACCAACAAAAAGAAGAAGTTTGACATATTAAATGAAGAGCGGAAAGACATTAGCGAATGTGGCGATTCTACTTCAATAATCGAGTTTGACATATATCAGCAAACATCCCGACTACAAATACCAAGCAATATGAGACATCCAATTGATTATTTTACTTTATATTTTATAAATGAATTATTAGACAATATAATATAAAAAACAAACCATTATGGCAGCACAAAAATGAACAAATATACTGACTAATCAGTGGCATATTCAAAATGCGAGAGAAAGAAAAGGGGATTGTATTGTCTGTTCTGACAGATAAGCACTAGGAGAAGGCGGCGAACAACATTTTATTGTGAAACATGTCAATCAACCAGCTATGCATTTTGGAAATTGTTTTGAACGTCACCATTTTTTATAAAATGATCAAAAATTAATATTTTAAATGTATGTCCTTCAATAACCAAATTTTTAATTTTTAAATTTTTATCAAAAAAAATTGCATACCATACACAACGAAATCAAGTTTACAGCCGGTACAGTAGATTGTTTTGAAATCGGTGCCGTCCCGTAAGTGTTAAATATATGTAAGCAAAATGATTTTACTCACCAATACACCATACCCCATGCAAAAATACTATTATAGAGAAATGCAACACGCTTACCTGAAACAAAATAAAAATTATTAGATACATTGCAAAGAAATATATAAGGCCATGAAGAAAAATTATATGTAACACAATAATTATATATAATAGCAGTGTTACAAAAATTTGTATTAACTAACAATATCAATAGAGAATTATTTAGGGGCCAATTCTGCTGTAAAATAGACCAATGTTACATAAGGGCTCCTCATACAAAATTGTACTTAATACTGTCAAATTTTTATGTATTTGCTGTGCGATCAGGCGTTTTAGACATCAAATGCAACTTCACTCCCTTGTTATCCAACCATATCTCAAAGACGCAGTTATGATAACATAGTTTTTTTGACATTCGTGCGTTTTATCGGTTAAGTATTCTATAAAACGTCTGATTCCACACAAACCTCATGGCATTTTGACTGTATTCAGTACTATTCTGTATGAAAAAGTTACGTAATTTACTTAAAATTGATCTATTTTACGGCAGAATTGGCTCCTTGAAATATAGCTCTATACTCTAACTAGAACATTCCTAACAATAAGATTAAATATAAATTATATCTGAAAGTATGAAACTCATCGTTAGATAGGATAAAACAAATAAGTCTGATTTTTATTCATGAAGTAAATATGAAACATGTTTGTGAAAAATGTCATTTGCTTGAAATAAATATTTACTAATATAATATATAAGAAATATAAATCGATGTTTTATTATATTATATTTTTATGCATATTAATATTTCTTGAAAAAAAATTATGGGAATATTGTAATAGACTATAGACTTAGACATGTTAATTACCACATCTACTAACTGTATACTCATTGATTTTTTTGTAAAGAAATTGAAAATTCATACAAATTATATCCTAAATCTTTCCGCAACAGATCGGATGGAATACAACCAATTTTTATGAAGTCCGGCCATTTTAAATAATAAAATGAACGATTTTTACCCGAATCCAAACATCATACAACAATCATTCCCTTTAGCATTCAAATGCAGCAACGCAGGCTGCATATTGACGAGACTATCGGTAATATCAGTTTCTGACAGTTTCGCATGAATTTACTAAAACGAAATTTGTTCTGACGTGTAGTTATTTGTATGTAACGTTTTGCAGTTCAGCCACATGAATGCATTTATCAAGCGTAGTGAATAGTTTACAGTTTATTGCCGGATGATATATCAAAACATTGACGCTCGAGGCTAGTTAAAATAACCAATTTGTTAGGTATCGCCGGTTTTGCGGGAGTTTTCTATGAAATGTTATGATTACGAGTTGATTCGAGACGATATATAGTCTCTGATCATGTATTGTGCACGTATGAGTAATTGCTTGTTGTAAATGATTATTTTATCAAAACTTTCTGAAAAGTGTACAGAAAATCAATCAGTAAAACTATTTGTGAATTATTTGCACAATTTTCATTGCTTTGCAAAAAAATGGAAATACTATTCAGATAACAAATTAATTGTTATAAAGTATCCTTCAGCAACATGTCTTTTGAATAATTTTTTTTCGAAATGTAGTATGGTCAGATTAGAAATATCTATGTTATTTTTTGATGTGTTACTGTATTCTGTTAGCATAGTTTCACATTGATTACAACTTTTGAATTGTATTTGTGGTGCCGAAGTCGTTATATAAAGTTTTAGTTAGTTTCACCGATGCTAATTGATTCGAAATCTAAACAATCAATCTTATAAATCAAATTTCTAAAATGTTTGATATTGTGGTTATATATAATAATTTATAATAAACTATTTTCAAATGAATGAAAATATATTGAAGTTTCATTGTTTACAAATTATAAAAAATGTCAGGACATATTGATTTATTCTCATATGACGCTAAGGCTCACTTGATTTCCACATACTCTCCAGTATTATTGGCGTTAAATCTATTCGAAGGTGATCGGAAACACGTTGTATATAATTGATGTGAAGACCAATTTTATAGATGGTAGGAGAGTTATAGAATTCGTCTGTGCATTGTATAAAACTGTTCTCTTAGTATTAGTACTCGAATGGTACTAATGTCGCAGAGATAGTGTTGGCGTATTGAATAAGTAGGCCGGTGGCAGACCAGTGGTCAGAGCTGGCTATAGTGCCAGCGGTGATCCAAGGGTTGCGTATACAGTATAGGTATGCTCACAAAAGTTCGGCGGTCAGGGTTAGCAAATGTCTTAGCTCGCTGTGACAAAAGAACTGGATGTACTGAATAAGTAGGCCAACGGAAGTTCAGTGGTTCGGACAAATAAATGTCATAGTAATTACTATCAATTTCCAAAGCCGCAATGGCCAATCTATTAGCAATTTCGTTGTCGTTAATGATCTAACTGTTGCACAATTGCTTTTATATCGTGTTTCTTGAACAGCAATAATCTTTTTATCGTTGGTGGTCATCAATGTGAAAATATATAAGTTTATAATAAACTAAATCAAAATGAATAATAATATACTGAAGTTTCATCATCTACAAAATATGATAAATGTGAGAAATGTCAAATGGAGTCTTTGTTTTTGTTAAAGTAGTGTCAGTGGTTGTGCTAATTTAAATCTGAGTCCTGAGTTATGAAATAGTTTCTTATAAAGAAGATAGGGTTTTTAATGTATATCGAACAAATGACACCATAGTGGGTTTTTAATTTACTTAAAAGGTACGTATGTTATTAGTTATAGTTTAAAGGGTAAGAATTGTGGTTGAAATTATTGATATTAGCTTGATATTACTGTTTCAATCAGATGTCAGATAAAAGTATTGCTTGGTCAGTCAATTAATTATAGTACATAGTTTTATCTTAAGTGGGTAGATATTGACCAGAGTTAGTTTGTTTTTGGTATTAATTTACTCAATATTGAATTTTTTAACTAGAAGTGATAGACTAAATTAGTTTCTTAGATATTAAATTTATTCATACTACAGACAAATTAATAACAGATTTTACAGTAGATATATATTTAGTATTCATATATTTATATATTTCCGATCATTACCGTAAAATTTGGCAGTAAGCAGTGTTTAATGAAGCGTCGTAAGGGTTTTGTTCAATTAACAAGCCTCTGAAATGTGCTCATTTACACCTTGATCTTGCGAGCACCTATATCGTTTATAACAGACGTTTGAACGACGTCGGAGGCTTTTTATAACACAGGCAATGAAAACTCGAATACTGCCAACATTAATTTTCAATCAACTGAGAGAAATACGGCCATTACACGACCTGGGTGAGAGGTGTTTATTTTTTATTATACGAGTAGGTATTGCTGAAAACGTATACTGGGCGGCTCTTGATTTTTATTGAATCTTACTGGAGGTAGTCGATTTGTGATGTAAAATTAATTAAAACTTCTAAACTAACGTAGGAAATAAAGTCAGTTATTTTATTGCAAAGATTAAAGTAAATGATTTATTTTAGTCACAATTTTAGTCAATATGGATCGTCAAAGCAAATTTGCAATAAGACACAGATGATTGTCATATTTTTTTGTTTTTTTAATCATTAATTTATTTTTGCATTGCTACATTTACGTGCATTTGTTGATTTTCCATATTAATGAATAAGAATGATTTATTGCGAAAGTGAATACTAGAATTTGAATATTACTTGAAACTTGTCTGAGTAATCCTTTACACTACTTGAAACGTTAGACATTTTTGGAGTATTGTTTCACCGTAAACAATATTATTTTTAAATAAATTTATTTTTATTATTATTTTGAATAGCAATCAAAGCTTTAGAGTTCTAAAAGCTGTTGTGCTTATTGAATGATACTAATCAATTCAGTATTCCAAATTAAAAACAAACTTGCCTCCTAAAACTATAGATCATTCACAGTGATTATACAAATAACAATAATTATTACGAAAATGATAATTATTATCATCGAATTGATCTATAATCAGTATGTTTTGTTAAGTTATTTCTTAACTATTTCTATAACCCAATATGTTCGTTTCTAATTATGTTTTAGTCAGACAGACTTGAAATTACTACAATATTTTACAATATGTTCCTTTATAATTATGATTTAGTCAGACATACTTAAAATTACGATTTTTTTACTTAATTTGCACGTATAAATGCAAGCAAGCTCTACTTCAACTTGGAGACATTTTACTAGTCCAAATTTTTAAATAAAAAATTTTTTGCTACATTGCAGCTTATATTATATAGCTTAAGTTATTTATAGTTATATAAGTGTTTGAATTAATTAATAGGAAAGAGCGGGGCACAAGGGTCCAATTTGATTTTGAGTAATTCTAATCTAAATTAACATCACGACACATATCAGATAGCAAACCATCAACTATCAAACTATGTCCAGTAAAATTCCCAGAATATTTCTAATTTTAGAAATGTGTTTTATTATTTTTTTCTAAAATTTGCCATCTGTCCCTTAATAGGTAGGGTAAAATGGAAAATCCAGGAGGCATTTATAAAGTAATATACGCATTATTCAAACAATGCAAAATATAAATTTCATGGGTACATTTTTAGAGAGATAATACTAGATTTATAGAGATAACACTATATATAACCTTGATCTGGTATTTTGTTAGAAAAATACATCAGCAGAATTATAATAGCTATTTATTTAATATATGACCTTTAAGATTTTTTTTAACTCAACCTACTTTTTTATTTATTATTTTTATTGTTTTCAGTTTTGCCAAGGTAAATGTTCAGTTGATCCTTTTTACCCCACGCATATATTCGGTTTTATGGATGTTTCGTGAAGAAAATATGTTGAATCTAACTCAAAATAGCAACACTTCTTTCAAAACAATTGAATACGTGTACTTAAAAATTATACACAACCAAAAAAAGCTAACAAAAGTAAATACTTCTGTTGTAAAATTTCAAACATTGCATTTAACTCCTAAAAGCAATATTGTAAAAATAAAGGTGATGGTTTGTTATACATAGTTTGCCCTATACTTTCAAATATTGTTAAAAAATTACAAACTTCACTGGTTTTTGAGATATCGGTGTTGGACCTTTTTACCCCAAGTCAATTCAAATCTATATCAAATACAGATACTACTACTATATATAATCATTTTTAATACTGCTTAGGAAGCATAAAATTTAACAATTAAAAAAATTTCATTTCAGTTTTGAATGATATGATAAAAAGTCTAACTAGTGATGTATATGACATTGTGTTTTAAGGCAAATTGCTGGAACTTCCCGTACCGTAACGAAATGTTTGAGGAATATTAAATGTTTTCAAATAGATTGTTATAAATAAATACTGTAACATTGTCTAATATTTATAAGAATTATATAAACTGAATTGCAAAGTTGAAAACATTTGTTTAAAGTATATTGGAACTTAAGTCAGAATTTCAATTAAAAACAAATTTTGTTTTTTTCATAAGCAATTATTGTGTTAAAACAAGCAGAAATTCTTCTTCTTTTCATTCAAATCAGACGCTTAGTTCTCTCGAAAAATGGCACTTTTTGCACAATTAGCTCTGTATCTCCGAAACCGCTGGACCTGCCTTTGCCAAAAACTAATCACCACTTTTCCTCGTCATTACGAATTTAATGTTTTATTAGATCATTCAAATCCGATGCTCCGATCTCTCAAAAATTCGATTTCTATTTTCTGCATTCTTTGCTCCGTATACCCAAAACGGTTTAACCTGCCATTGCCAAAACCTAATCAGCACATCTCCCTATCAATAGAAATCGAATGTTTTTTGAACAATTCAAATCGGTTAATCCGTGCGCCCGAAAACGTGGACGAAAATTTGTATACATACATACATACATACACACACACATCCATTTTTTCTGAGGTATGCCAAAATGTGCAGAAACTTTCAAAACGTCGAGAAATGTAAAAATTTTCAATTTCGATTTTCGGCCCATTTTAATAACTTACCCTACGGGGAGTTAAAAATTAGATAAAATTTCATTGAGTATTGATTGATATGGTAAATAGTCTGAAAGTATGTTATACCTGTAAACTGTCTACGCATGCAAGGAAGTATGATTTCTTCCTTCCAGAGATTTGAATATATTATATTATATTTGACAAATAATGTATTGAAAATAGTACATAATACTTGTGCAAAGATTATAATAAGTTCAAAGTTTGTAGCGATTTTGTGACTGTATGTTAATCTGGAAATTCAAATAAACATGAAGATATGATTCTACAGTACTATGAATTAATGACAACATCTAAACTGTTCCAATCTCTTTCATCGACTATAACGAGCGAGAGACGATCTCCATATAGCAGATGTATTATTATAGACAGAATTCTCGGGCCCTAAGAGCGCTTAATTAATAGCACAAAGGTATGTGCAAGGTATGCGCTTGCATGTACGTCAGCACACATGAGTTATGCAGACTAACCATATCATTACATGTACCTCGACTAAATATATTAGTATTATGGAATATTGCCTCTGGTGTGATCGAAGTTCTCAGATTGAAGCAAATCGTACGGCGGCGGCAACTTTGCATACACACCGATATTGCAAGGGGTAATATGTACACCTAGGTCAACATGGTAAGATGCAGAGATTAAAATTCACTAAAATCAATTTGCATCGGATAATAATAAGTACGTTATTCAAAGAGTCAAATGAGGAAAATGAGTTCGACGTAAAAACACCCAAGAACAAATAATGATAATCCAGAATATTTTAACCGTTAATATGCTATTCTATTCTAATCTAATTTAACAATTGGAAAGATTGGGACTTAAACGCACGCGGGTAGAAAATTCCGCCACCAAAATCTTTGTTAAATTTTTTTTAACAACAACATTTGAAATTAGAGGGTTAAAAATGGATATCCAAGCATCACCTTGATTCTTACAACGTTGCTATCAGGAAAAAATGGAAATGTTTGGAAATCCAGTTTTTTTCGTTGTTAGTTTTCCTGTTGTTTAGTTTTCCTTAATACAATTTTTAAGTATATATATATATATATATATATATATATATATATATATATATATATATATATATATATTGAATATTTTTTGCATCCTAATCATCGAATTAAAAAAAGATTAAATAGATTTTTTTTTATTCGATTAAACGTTTCGTCTGTGGTTGTGTGTCATCATTAAGTAATCTAAAAAACATATTACAATAATACAAAAGTTGCTAATAAATATACATATATAAAAAGGAGAAAATTATATACATACCAAACCAGGAAAACATCAGAAAAAAATTATGTAAAATTCATTGAACACTAAAATTGTGTAAAAGAATAATATACTAATATATTCTATTATGTTTTTACACCTCTTTTATTCCTCTATTATTATTTTATACAATTTTAGTGTTCAATAAATTTTACATAATTAATTTTTTCTGATGTTTTTCCTGGTTTGGTATGTATATAATCTTCTTTTTATATATGTATATTAATTATCAACTTTTGTATTATTGTAATATGTTTTTTAGATTACTGAATGACGACACACATCAAAAGTTAAAACGTTTAGTGGAATAAAAAAATATTATTTTAATTTCTAATATCTAATATCTTATTTTAATTCGGCGATTGGGCTGCTAAAAATATTCAAATGTTTATCAACGTCGACGCAACTATCATTATCATTATATATATATATATATATATATATATATATATTTATATTAACAAAGTCTGATAATCGGGCATAACATCAATAAAAAACATGAATTTCTTTCAAAAATTTATTTTAAATCCATACGTTTCGGCTACGAATAACACACTATCCATTTGTGATTTTTTCAAATCAGTATTTTGCGAAAATATTGTGTAATTTCAAGTTAATGTTTATAATACATAGTGTATTAAAATTTAGTAAGTAAAAATTATTTTTCAAATTGTATATATTTGATATATTATACATGTAGTTAAGGCTTATTTTACGTTATTTCATAAGCAACTCATAATCAACAATAATCTTGATTTTTTTTAGCTGTTGTTATAAATTGTATTATAATCATAGTATCATACTTTTTTGATTATGAGTGGCAGTTAACATACTCCGTTACATTAATACATACATACATACGTTACTATAAGTTATTTAATTGTTTTAAAATATGTATTGTTATTTTAATGTTAGATTTAACAGTTTTTTTATATAACATATTTAAAACATCACATCTGGGTGGAGTAAAAAAAAAAACTGAACCTGTAAACCAAACCAAAATTGTAAAAAATAAAAATAGCTAATGAAAAAGTAAATTAAGTTTAAAATTTTACAATAGATAAATGAATAGTTATTTTAACTCTGCTGATAAAAAATTCTGACGAAATACCGGATCAAGGTTGTTATATCTGTAAAAAATGCACCCATGAAATGTATATTTAGCATTGGTTGAATCAATTATTCTGTAAAATTCCTTTGAAGTAAAAATGAGGCAATGGCCTTGCGTGGCCACTAGTCGTCTCATGGGGTAAAAAGATTACCGGGTTACAAATTTTTGAGATACAGCAAAAAAAAAACATTTCTAGAATGATAAGTTGTCTGGGTGTTTACTGAACATAGTCAGATAGATAGATATAATTATTTCCACAATAAAATTGTGGTTTGGTGTTCACAATAAAATTGCTCGAAGTCAAGTTAGACCTTTGTGTATAAAAACAATAAAACCATTAAAAAAATCGTTCAAAATTTGATAATTTGTGTATGAGGCAATGCCTAATTATACGTTAGTTTTTATCTACTTTGAAACCATATCTTTAAAAAATCCATACTTTACTTATTTTTGAGATAATGGTGGTGGGCCTTTTTAACCGCGCATCTTTAAGCCGCGCTCTACATTATACCTGCACATGAACTATATAAAATATTCTATTATACTACTACTTTTGAATCTTGTTGCATCACGATTAATAATGATCAAGTATTCGAAGGGTATTATCGAAGATCTTTTATATAAACAATAAACTCTTAAGAAAATTCTCAACTCAATTCACGCGTTTTTCATTCAATCACAAAGAATCACTCTCGATTAATTTCCACAATATAAGAACAAAAATAAACGTAATTATTTCTTCTGTTTGCAGAAAAGCCCAGGATAATCTCTCACCTCCCCGTAAATCTTTACGATTATCTCAATTAAGAGTGGCGCCCTCTCGAATATGGGGCTCTTATATCGCTTGACGTTTTCTCTATTTGCATTTATCATTTATTTATTTAATGGCCCGCCAGTAAAAAATATGTAAATGCTGTCGCTGACATTAGATTTAATTTCCAGCGGTCGTGAAAGTAAAGATTGCCATTAAAAATTTTATTATCCGTCTCAAAGCGGGAAGAAACAAACGGTAATTAGTATTTTTACAGAGCAGTTTTTTCATTGTCGACGTTCTGTGGGATGACGCTTAATATACAGGATATTCAAAATCGTAATGCGTTAAGAAAACTGAGACATTACTTTTATTTTATGATATTTTTATGCGATGACTTAGCGTAATGCGACCGAGAATAATGTAATTTTCGTGTTTTAAAACAATGTGACAAACACCCACAGCAGAAGATATATATATATATATATATATATATATATATACATGGACCACACATTTTTTCCTCCAATTTATACTTTTATATAAATTTTAGTTTGGGGGATTAGTATTTGCTGCTATTAATAATTTTCTTATTTACGAGCTTTCCCATCTTTCAAAATTATGCTTTCGTATGTCCAATAATATTTTTAATAGATCCAATAAATTTTACCATTAATAATTATAATGCCATTAATAGTGATAATGTTATTAATAATAAATCTTAAATCCACCCAACAAAAAATGTGAACTAATGTATAGAACTAATGAGCCAAATCTATGATAAAATAGAAATGTCATGATGATGCTATGTTACAGGCGATACCTTTGTATGGGTTGGTAGTAACAAACTGTCAAAAACCTATATATTGGATGTATGATCAGGTGTTTTATGCACAAAACCTAACTTCACGTATGTGTTATGAATGAGACACAGTAGTGTGCAACCTTTTTGCACCGCGCAATCCTGCTCTAATAAAAAAACTTTGTTGCTACTCCCCCTTAATTTTGTCAACAATTTAATTTCATAAATACTCATCTGATACTATGAGACTACAAATTAATATGCAATATTGGGTAAAAATACGAATAAAAACTAATTATTTTCTGTTTATTTTTAATATCATTTTAAAAATGTTTGGTTATGTTCAAAAATAGTATTCAGGAAACATATGTTTTCTAACAGCTCCACGGGTTGGAAACCGCTACATTAGAAAGTTACAATTAGTATAGACAAACTTTTGATATGATTATTTATTCTATGTTACTTTTATATCACAAAACTGGCTTGAAACCCAACTGCTCGACATAGTTTTTATAATTAATTGAAATGAACTCTACTAACTCATTTCTTTAACTAACTGAACTACTTGATTACGTGATTCAACTAACTGCCATTTAACTAAAAACAGAACTGACTACATGACTAATATACCGATTATTAGCCAATGTTATAGCAAGGCTATGTTAAGCTCCAACTTCCATATTTGATGCTTCCATGCTACTGAAACATACCGAATACTGTCAAAATGCGATGTTTTTGCTCTGCATTCAGGGGTTTTACACATAAACTGTCCAAAAATCCAATATTGTTTGATACATAAGTCTCCATTTTAGATAATTCTCCTATTGACTGCTTTAGTCATCTAAAGAACATTAAAACACTATTTATCCGGTCTTTTTAAAAACGTAAAAAGATCAAGTCCTGATTTTACAAATTTGAAGATAATTAACCATAATTTTGTTTATATTGACTTTGTTTATTTGATGAAGTTGATAAAAAAATGTTATCGCTAGTTGATAAAATCAAATGCTATCATGTGCATTACATGACTGAAGAGAAACTTCAATATATAACAACGTCGGGGATGAATAATCAAATGCATTACGTAGTTTAAATATTGAACGTTGTAATTAATAATAATAATAATTATGGATGAAAAACTTAGCGTTTAATAATAGTAATAATATACACTTAAATATATTACATATATATTCATATATATTTATTCGAATATTCAATTTATACAGTAAACCAATAGATCGTACTCAAATTATTATAATTGAGTCTCTTTCAGATATTATTTCAAATTTTTGTATTACTTCAAATCAAATTTCTGAATTACAAAGTAAATATGAAATGCTATATTTTTTATAATATAAAAATTATTTACTTTTCAATTAAATGCATTCTATGAAATGAATTATATGATTTTTTTGTATTATCCTAATATTAAGCAAATTCTAAGTAAAAAGATAAATCTATTGTGAGAACAGATTCTTTATTCATATTTGCATATTAAAATTCACCCTAAAATTTCAAGTTCTATATACATTAGACCCCAAGAAATATTGCCACTATTTTAAAATATAAGATTGATTTGAGTTATATTCTCGCTTTTGACCATATGTGCATTCTGATATCATATTAAAGACATATCTTCGTGACTGTGCTTTTTGCAACAGGATGGTTAGAAGGTAGTAAAATAGTCCCCAAAGTTTGCGACATTTATTCATAGCCAAAACGAATCTGGTTCGCTGCGAGTCAAATAAAATTTATTTATTGCGTCTGGTTCCTGAGATTTTTTCCTGAGAGCACAAAGAACGAAGCGGTGACATAACTTTTTCCAAAGCGATAACAATGATTTCTGACAAAGATTTTCAACAATGGTTTGCGCGGTATATTTCCCTCAGATATTGTATGCTAAAAATATAGAAAAGAGACAAAACCTGAAGAAACCGCAGTATTTGAGAATAAAATTCATACTGGGATATCGTATAGTTAGAAGCGCATAGGAAGCTGAAGAACTATGGAAAGGAAGGATTTAAGAGGAAAATTATTCAGTGTATTTTTTCATATTTTATGATATAAAATGCCACTTTAAAATACAGAATAACATTATACCATAAATTAAAACTCATTGTAGGTACTACAAGAACATGAATATTAATTTTCAAGATGTAAATGTAAAATGGTTTTATCTAGTTAATCATTTCATAACCAATCTGTGTTTTTATAAGAGTTATATAGGACATAAGTTTATTGAATTATTTGAAATTAGTTACATTTACTAGAACGAATGTTTTATTTAAAATATATAGAGACTAAACTAATGGGGCGCATGGCATCGTGCCTTAAGGCAAATTGCTGGAACTTCCCGTACCAAAATATATTTTTTTAAAGAAGATTAACATTTTTGAAAAAAAAATACTTTGACAAAATTGGATTTTTGAGAAACTATAAATTTTTGGAAAAAAATATTTTTTTTGGAAAAAAAACTTTTTGAAAAAAAATGTTTTTTTGTTAATTTGAAATATTTTGGAAGTTCTGAACTGTTTTCAAAGCAATCGTACTGCTTTAATTGCATAGAGACAAAATATCGAAGCGCGTAGGCGCCGCGTCGCCGTCTAACGGATCAACATTGGTACGAAACCGATAGTAATGTAAACAAAATTTATACTTTTTAAAATCTCTATAAAATATCTGATAATTTTATGTGTGTATGTCTAATGATAATTTTTGACCGCCAAATGGCATTTTTTTTTTACTTTTTTTACTAGATCTGCGAAACCGCTAGACCTACCTTCATGAAAATTTAATCAGTTATTCATCTTGTCAATACAAGTAAAATGTTTTTTTCTCTTCAAAACTGAGTTACCATTTTTGGCACTTTTTGTGCCGTATCTTCGGAACGGCTAGACCTGTATCCGCCAAAAACTAATCAGCACATCTCCTTACCAATACGAATCGAATGATTTTTAAATTATTCAAATCGGTTGATCGGTGTTCCCAAAATCGTCGACGAAAATTTGTATCCGCACACACACACACGCACACGCACACGCATTCATTTTTTCTAAGGTATGCCAAAATGTTCAGAAACCTTTAAAACGTAAAGATATATAAAAATTTTCCCTACGAGAAGTTAATATAGAACGAGTTTTTTCATGTATGTAATAAAATAGTGCCTTAATTTCAGATTGCTGAAACTCCTGTAAAGTAATCAAACATTCGAGGATTGAAAGTAATCAATGACCAATAAAAATTGATCAATGATGCAAATTTATATTGAAAATAAATATGCTTAATCACGTACTGAACTGCAATCCTAAATTATTTTACCATATATATCAAATAAATAAAGGCAGTTTGTACTTAGATGCAAATCTAGGATTCAAAGGAGCACTTTAGTTATTCTCGAACTAAACACAGCACTTACTTTCATGTACAGAATAATTTTTCAGAACCGCATCACCAGTTCCGTAGTACGACGTAAAATATTTTATCAAGCACGCGACAAAAGAAAATTCATTTCACCGGATTTTGCAAAGGATTGTAATTCTTCGTCGGCTCGGAATTCTTTACGTATTTTTCGACTACAGAGCCGCTGGAAATCTTTGCGAGGACCACAAACATAAGAAGATAGATTCTTCAGAAAAAAAAAGGTAAATGTATCTAGTTATATTAGATCAATTTACCTACCACTACTCGTTACGAGAATAAAAGTTACTTAAAGAACACAGTTCGCCAAAGTAACTTTGAAATTGTATTTTTAATCGCTGGAAACTTCCTAATTGAATTAAAAGATTATTAAATCATGAAAGTCAATTATCATGTACTTTCATAGTGTATCATATAATAAATTTTAATTTTATTTTTAATAAATTATGGTTATTTGCTTGATTGAATATTATTTTCAGTAATATTTCATTGAATATTGAAATCACAGCTATTTTAGGTTTAATTATATTATGTTTACTTTGTATGTGCATATTTTAATTTTTTTTAAGTCTAATTGAAGACTATGCTCTTTTTTCACAAAGCAAAGATTATCAAGAAAATAATAATTGTTAGAATATTCTACCAAAAATAGTTTTGTAAATGAAATTATTTCTTTACAGTATATTATATTACAAAGTATGAATAATTAAATTATCAACAAAATAAGTATAATTATATCTATTTTCTCAACATATTACATATTATTATGTTTTATTTTTCAATTTTGTGGATAGTTTGCAATACTGTAATCAATAAACTTGAAATGTGTACTCATAATATTTCTGCTTTTTATGATTCATTTACCTGCCTTGGAATAAATTTTACAGTTGTACAGTTGTACGACAACTTATACATTTTTTCCCAAGCTGCATAATGATATTAAACTATATTAGTTTTAATATCTGCTCTATTAGATAATTTCTAATGATAAAATGATCAATGGTAGATGGATTTACTTTTCAGTAGTTACCGTACTAAGTAAGTACATATTTCAATTTCTAGAATTCGAAAGGAAATATCTTATTGCTGATATTTTGTTTTTATTATGAATCTCATTATTTGAAGGGTAAGCAATGTTTAATTGTAACATCATAACTACGGATTAGATAAAAATTCGGAATTTTGTCTATGTAGATATAATTTAAGTTTTTATAATACAAGTAAGATTTTAAAATTGTCAATTTCAATGTTATATTTTAAATTTTAATTTTATTACTCAATAAATTAATAAAGTGTATTCTAGAACATCATACTATAATCAAAACCTAGCTGACAAAAGTTTTGTCACAACAATTTAAACTAGTTGGGTGTATGGCATCGTGCCTTAAGGCAAATTGCTGGAACTTCCCGTATCGTAACGAACTGTTCGAGGAATACTGAATGTTTTGAAATAGATTATTATTAATATTGTAACATTGTCTAATATTTAAAAGAATTATATAAACTAAATTGCAAAGTTGAAATTATTTGTTTAAAGAATATTAGAACTATAGTCAGAATTAAAAATACAATCTGAATTATTTTCGGTATACAAAAAAATTGTGATTTTCTGATAAACACTTCTCCCAATCATTACTAATTGAATGTTTTTTAGAACATTCAATTCGGATGCTCCGTTCTCTCAAAAACTCGATTTCTATTTTCTGCACCCTTTGCCCTTTATCTCCGTAACTGCTGGACCTGCCTTTGCCAAAAACTAATCAGCTCATCTCCCTATCAATAGGAATCGAATGTTTTTTGAACCATTCAAATCGGTTGATCCGTGCGCCCAAAAACGTGACTGGAAATTTGTTTCCATACATATACACAGACACACGTGTCTGTGTATTGTATACACAGACACACGCACATCCATTTTTTCTGAGGTATGCCAAAACGTTCAGAAACCTTCAAAACGTCGAGAAATGTAAAAATTTTCAATTTCGATTTTCGGCCCATTACAATAACTTACCCTACAGGAAGTTAAAAATAAATCTAATTTCTATATGTCGTTTATCATTCAACTATTAATTACCGATCATAATTTTCGAAAAGTGTAGTAATTATATAAAAGGAGTGAAATGACAGGAACATAATCAACACGTTCGCAGATTGACGATAATTTTATATCTGAGTAGCCAAAATTTATATCTGATACCCAAAATTTGATTAAACTCCGTTTATAAGGGTAGCCTAATTCTCATATTTTAATCGTTATATAATGCTAAAGCATCCACGTCAAATATTTCGCTTTAATTTTATACATTGTGCTTGCTCAAGCCAATAACTATGAGAACAGATAAAATGATTAAAACACTAAAAGAGACAAATAGTTACTACCTTGACAAGTATAATGATTACAAAAATGTTATGTTAAATAAAACACAATTCAAAATAGTTAGAAATTAGAATTTGTATGCTACAATATTCATGTCATGCTCCATCACATTGGAAATGAACGATATAGCTTTCACGTCTGTAAACGTGTTAAGACGTAATTTGCGCCTTAAGAATAATTATAATATTATTTTAGTATATGCTTAAATAGTTGTTTGTAGGAGAACATTCACTTCAGAAAATATAAAGTTTCTCCGTTATCTTATTACAAATAATCATGTGCAAAATCTGAATATTCTGCATAATCCCAGCTATTTCGCGGCAGGTCGGTTGTAGCGGCAGTTATACCGCGAGCGAGCTCTTTGAATTACCGCGTTTCGTTTACATCGAGTACAATTTACATTCGCGCGCGGTGTATTTCCGGAGCGGAGCCGCGGAGCCATGACGCAGCCGAATGGGTTGCCGACACAGGTCCACAAACGTAGAGGGAGAGTTGGACGAAAACTTACTCATGATAAAAGATACTCAAAAATTAAATATTGGTGTATGAGTTACTTTTATGAGTTTATATAAAATATCTATATGTAAGATGATTGGGGACCTTAAAAATTGATAGTGGAAGGCTAACGATGGATAATATGCTGTTTGATTTATTTTGAACTCAATACAATATACATACAGGCTAATTAAACACTGAAACATGTTGGACTTCATTTTTCTATATAAGATAGGGCGGGGCACAAAGTTCTATTTTTTACGTAGCAAACTATATGCTCAGTACATTCAGCTACTTTAGATCGCTACTACAGATCGCTATCCTACCGTAGCACCTTCTCAAATATTATGTAGTTTGATGTAGTGAATCATTGCAGTTTTTTTTTTCTTAAGTCGCTTTGGTGGTATAAGCTTCAGCAGGTCACAGTTAGAATTCTAAGGTCTTGATGTATTAGCCAGTTTGGTACATTTTTTGGAACGTTTACGATTTGTTTCAAAATTTTGTTCTGAAATCTTTGTAGAATTGCTATATTTGATTTACTGACCGCACCCCATAGTTGTAGACCGTAGGACCATATTGGTTTAATAATTGTTTTTTTATATTAAGAGTTTGATTGTGTGTGTGATTTCCAGCCCATTAACCAATTAAATTGCCTCACTGTCAGTTTGCGGTGTTCTAATTTGAGTGATTATATTGTAAAAGCCAATTCAATATCACAACAAATACTACACGTAAAACAAATATCTGACTATGTCTAGTCTAGTCTAGTCTCCGAGCTATTTTATCATCGCAGAAATATAAATTTTTCTGTTATTTTTCAAAAATTTGTTGCTTCATCATTTTTACTTTTTGGACGCGGTAAAAAGGGACAACCAGGAGATATAAGATTTCACTTTTTTTTTTAAATTTTTATTTTAAAATGGTTATACTAGATAATAATAAAAATACGTAATCAACAAAAAATATACACTCTTAATAGTTCATTAATCTTTCTTAGGTAGATGTTTCTGAAATTTATTATACTCAGAGTTATTGCTTCCTAAAATGGAACTATTACAAATGATATAATTAGAACTTTTGTTTGAAATACACATTTAATAGGCACATTTTTTACGAGAAACTTACTGGATATAAGAATACATCACCATAGTTAGAGTAACTATCACTTTTTCAATAACGTTGCTTTTTTAAACTTATTTTACATTTTTATTCAGATTTTTTTTAATATTTACACCTAGCCAAGGCAAATAATTAAGTGGATCTTTCTACCAAAACCGCATGTGAGCTTTTCCAAAGACTAGATAAAAAACGGTTAACTCAAAAAATAAACAAAACATCTTTTAAAACAAATATCGAATGCTTAATAGTCGTATTCAGGTACTGTAAATTAAATAACCGTGCTCAAAAATAAAAAGACAAACAACAAAAAAAATACTTTTGTTTAAAATTGGACAATGTGGCTGTTTATCTCCTGATTTCACCGTTCCCACATTCAAGGCGATGGTTACATATCGTTCTTCCTCTACTTTGAATAGTATCTTTTAATAAAGAATGCATACTCTACTTAGTTTTAGAATAATAATGGCCTTTTTTAGCGGGCAGAATATTCGGAAAATCCCCCTTATAAAGCTATTGCTTTAAAAGATTGACAATTATGTGGAAAATCCTCCTTATAAAACTATTGCTTTAAAAGATTTACAATTATTTTACTGTCAATACTGTCATTTTTTCTACACATTGAATAGCCACCATTCATTGATAAAGTATTTCTTCTAATGTACGGAAAGTTACGGGAAATGTACAGAATTTGTTCTTTGTTTACCGCTATTATAAAAGTGACATCTTTTTTTTCATCCAAACATTTTTTTATCCAAATATCTTATCTATTTCCACATTTTAGCAAAATTTCCACCAATCCCCATACAGTGTTATATTTCTTCTAGTACGTTTCGGTGGCGATCGTGAATAGGCTTTAATAAACAAACACTTCATTTACATCGTGCACAAAAGCCGCGGAACGAGATTTTGGTTTATATTTTGTTACAAGAACTTCATGAATATAAATTCTGTAGGATATATAAATACATACTGACAATCTAGAAAAATATGTGAAAAAAATAGTTATTCAAATTAAGGGAAAGTATAGATAACCAACAAAAAATAGTTAAACGCAATATCTTGTTTCAATTCTTGGTGAAACTAACGAAAAGTTTCATACTTTAAATTATTTAAATAGATTATTTACAGAAGAATTTCTGAATGTGAAATGTTATAGATATTGTTTAGTATAGTATGCATAATTAAATAAAAAAAATAAAATAATATAGTAGTTTACTAACAAATGTAAGCAAGCAAGGCAATACACGTACAATGCAAGTACAAATTAAATTTTTATATATTATTTTGTATTCTATTTCTAGCATTTTTAGTCAACATCCTATATATTACGTTCACTATAAATGTGTAGTTGAATAGTAATTAAAAATATTGAAGAAAAATATGAAAAAATGTTACCAATTCTGATAAAATATAATATGAAAAAAATTTTACTTAGCTCAACAGAAATAATATAACTTTGAATAATATCGAGACATTTTTTATATAACTACGTCAACTGAGAGTCTTTCACAGAAAACTTCATTAGGAAATTTGCAGCGTTGATAATGACTTGATAATGTTTTGCTTTGTGGAAGTATTGCAAAACTGCAAAGTTTCTAATTAGACTTCGGAGAAATTAAATTGTGCACATGCATAATGCAAATTAAATATAATTTAACTTAAAATGGCTTTGATATAAACTTTGAATCCATTACGCTGAAGAAATATTAAAATCATATTTAGAAATGGGTAATCAATATATACATTAATAATAACTTAATAATAACTTTGGTATAAATTTTTTTATTGCCTCTTAAAATTAAAATTACTTTCAATGATCAAATCAAAATATATATACACGTAGATATTCTCGAATATTTCACAGATAAAATAATCAGTATCCATATTCACCGTCTATAATTTAATATGCAATTTCAATATCGTGAATTTAATGAAATTCTGCATCACAAAGAAACTAATTCTGCGCATGAAGCCGGTAAGTACATGTTTATCCCAGATCAAAGAAACAATTCAAACAGCGAAGTTTTGCTATTGATGTTATAATATTGCAAATTAGCAACAATAATCGACCCAGATAATGCGATGATATGCCAACTCACCCAAACTACTAAACTACTTCAATTAAAATATTAATCAACTAATTATGTATAATAATACCAATTGTGTGCGCTATAAGTTCATAATTATTTGGTTGCAGCATGTGTATATGGATAAAACTTGATGCATTTTAGTAATTAACATAGTCAAATAGTACATAAACATACTACTATTGGTATGGATTACGTAAATTGTTCATTTGAACTTGGATTGACTTGTGAATATTTTATTAACTAATGGTAAATGTAATAGGTTAAGAATGTGCCACCTTTCATCATCAGCATTATTTTTTTTTAATTTACGAATTAGCTGGAAAAAATGTTAAATATATAGCAATTCTAACATTTGCCTATGTTGAAAGACAGAAATACTGTCCTTAAATACGATTGATTAGTCATAAAATCAAATCACACAATAAATGGTCAAGGTTTCACCCCCAGGACGGTTGTGACAAACTGTTTGTTTTGTAGTTTTTTTTTTAAACGAAGGGTTTAAAAACGATAGCTATAAACATCAAAATGGTTTATACCGACTTTTAATATCAAAATGGAAACTTGTTCTAATAAACATACATAACAAGATCAGTATAGTTTAGCCGTTATGGCGTTTGTCACTACTGTACCCTAGAACATAAAGTCTCCCCTATAATTTTATTTGAAACAATATTATTTTATTTTTGTAATAATTCATTGATAACGAATGTATTATATTATGTTATCCATTATGAAATAACCAGCCGCAGACTATTTTGCGTGAGTAATCGCAAAAAAATCGAAAATGAAAATTTTTATATATCTTTACGTTTCAGAGGTTTCTGAACATTTTGACATACCTTAGAAAAAATGGATGTATGTGTGTGTGTGTGTGTGTGTGTGTATGTATGTATGTATGTATGTATGTGCGTGTGTGTATGTATGTGCGGATACAAATTTTCGTCGACGATTTCGGGAACACGGATCAACCGATTTGAATAATTCAAAAACATTCGATTTGTATTGATAAGGAGACGTGCTGATTAGTTTTTGGCGAAGGCAGGTCTAGCCGTTCCAAGGATACGGGGCAAAAAGTGCCGAAAACGGTAACTCAGTTTTTAAGAGAACGGAGCGTCCGATTTGAATAATTCCAAAAACATTTCACTTGTATTAACAAGATGAATAACTGATCACATTTTCATGAAGGCAGGTCTAGCGGTTTTGGAGATATGGAGAAAAAAGTAAAAAAATGAGTCATTTGGCGGTCAAAAATGATCATTAGACATATGCACATCAAATTATCAGATATTTTATAGAGATTTTAACAATAAGTATACATTTTGTTAACATTCCTATGGGTTCCGTACCAATGTTTATGCGTTAGACAGCGACGCGACGCTTACGCGTTATATTTTGTCCCTATGCAGTTAAAGCAGTACGATTGCTTTAAAAAAAAGTTCAGATCTTCCACAGTATGTCAAAATAAAGAAATTTTTTTTTTTCAAAAAAAAAAAATTAAAAAAAAATTTAATTTTTTTTTTTTTAATTTTTTTTTTTTTTAAAAAAGTAATTTTTTGTCCAATTTATAGTTTCTCAAAAATCTTATTTGTTTGAAGTAAATTTTTTTCAAAAATGTTAATCGTTTTTAAAAAAATAATAATTTTTGGTACGGGAAGTTCCAGCAATTTGCCTTAAGGCACGATGCCTTAATTGCCTTAAGACAGAATTACACTTACAGCTAGTTATAAAGCAATTTATCAACATTACAAATAACGCGTATGTGGTTTCATCTTATTTGCCGAAAGTCTTCAAGAGAAATTGATTTTTGTTTCAGCAGACTAATAATTCAATATCTACTCAGAAGCTTTATCTTTTATTCATAATAAATCAAACAGATACAGACTACTTACATCAATTTCGCAAGACCTCATGAAAAGATAGAAAAACTAATATATATTCCGACATCAAATAGAGAGGTGTGAATTTATGGAATGTAGAACTAAATTATTATAAATAATGAATTGGATCAATGTATACCGATACATTTCGTTATATATATATATATATATATATATATATATATATATATATATATATATATATATATATATTGCAATAGTTCTGAATACGATATATGACTGCTATACAATACGTCTTTTATCATTTTTGTCGGTGTTGATACATGAAATCATTTTCAAGTCCAAGGAGTCTACTTTGGAAAGTTTAGGAACCTATGATTTAAGTGAAACTCAATAGCCATTTAAGGTAAAAAGGGTTAATAAACTACATAAATTTTAAGATTTAAAATATCATACAGATGGTTGATTAAATCGGAGTATCCTTTTTTTATTTTTTCCCATTTTTTATGCTTGACCCTCTAATTTTGACTACACTGGAAAACATATGTCGCACATCTAAAACAGACTTTTTTTTGTTGACTCGTGTAAATGGTTAGATTTAAAAGTGCTCATTTCAGTAAATGAATCGATTCATAAAATAATATCAAACTAGTTGAAAGTGCCATTATGCCTTAACGCAAGTTGCATGAACTTCCCGAAATGTGTAATAATTGACTCAATCAATCGAAATTGAGATTTAAATATTTAGATAAAATTTTCAAGTGTTTATTTCAAAAATAAAGATTTTGCTTTTAGTAAAATTTTAACAATGCGATTTGTAATTGAATTTTCTCAAACACCTTTAAATTATTTATAATTAAATTGATTATATCGCACAGACACGTGCTTGTATGTCCTAAAAGTGTACTTAATTATTCCACATTTTAATGAATTGACTATATTTGACTTATCACATTACAGAAGCAACTATTTACACAAATTCTGACTATATTTCTTCAAACTTTGATAAATTTTTAAAATTAAACTTAAAATTGCCGTAGGGCCGTAATATTTCAGTATGTACTATAAGACAATAACATTTATCGTGAAAAAAAGTTTCATAAAAATAGGAAACAATGAATTACAAGAAAATGGCTCGGTCAATCTTTACCTAAAACTAATCAGTATCATTTCCAACCAATATCTTTAGAATAGTTTGTTTTTTAAATCGATTTAGTATTGTGATAAAACTGACAAACGATAGTCCTCATTGAGATACATCAACTGGCTTTTAAATTTCTAAAATCGGTTCAGGCGTTCAGGCAAACGTCGATGAAAGGTCTAATTTTGGCAAATGCCAAAAAAACGATACTAGTTTTTGCAAACTTTGACGAATTGTTAAAGTTAAACGAGTTGTCGTGAGGCCGTAATATTTTAGTATGATCTATAAGACTATGGTATCTACCGTGAAAAAATCATAAAAATCGTCCAAAAGGTTGATTCCCAACCAATATCTTTCGAACAGTTTATTTACAAAATCGATTCAGAATTGCGGGCTAAAACGTGGACGAACAATGTTTCATTTTTCTGCGATTTACAAAAAACGGCCTATTGTCGCACAAAACTGAGAAACGCTAGCCTCATCGAGATACATCGAATGGCTTTTGAATTTTTAAAATCGGTCCAGCCGTTTTTGAGAAAACGTCGATTTATGGCAAATAAACTGTTTACACATACACTCACACATACTTCTTCCAAATTAGGTCACATTCGATTCAGAATGGCTTGAAACGTCGAGAAAACCATCTTCTCCTTAGTAAAGGACTAACTTCGTAACTTTGACCATGTTTTCTTGTTCTTAAACACACCAAGCCATTCAAAAAAAATCACATTTACGTTCAAATATATTTCGAATGCAGAATATAATTTTCTTTAGAATTCAATTCTTCATTTATTGAGAATCTCAAACAACTATCCCGGTTCGCATTGTAGGAATGAATACATCTCTTATATGAATATTTTACGAAACACAGCGGTAACTTACAGCGCAGGAATGAATGAATAGTTTCCGCAGCTAAGATTGCTGCTGAAAATATCTTCCGGGATCTCCGTAGACATCGGAAATGATGTATCTCACATTTTCAAGTGAAAATTACACTATACATTGGAATACTGACTATGCTATATGCGAATAAGAGATAAAGATGCTGAGATAAATATATTGAAGACGGTAGTAGAATATTAATTATAGTATATCCGCAATTTTTAAGAACTAATGTTTACCAAGTTAAATCAAAAAATTTGATTTGCTACTATTATGTTTTCTTAACGTATCAAGGCTTTTTCAATCATTTAACACAACAATCAGAACTTAATTTTTTAAATATATCACAAAAACCTAACATAGAATTGTTTATATTAGGTTGTCAAATATCTCCCTTCCGCCTTTTTGTATTATAAACCAAGAGCAAAAAAGCGGAAGGGAGATATTTGACAACCTAATATAACTATCTCAAACAAATTTACTAAATACAGCCAACCCTCCGTTAACACGGTACATTGAATATGATAATGTAGAATTTTGTTAAATTTATCAATATGTCTGTAAGTAGTATTTATCTTATAGTCTACGGTAAATTAAAATTATAAAATGTTTGTTCTCTAAAATAATATTATAAAATATTCCTTTGATGTATGTTGCTAAATATACTATAATCAATAAAAATAAAACATCAAACCTATTTCTTCCACCCACAATTACCATCAACGATTCACAATTTTGGAAACAATAACATCGTGATGATAGTCACTTCTAGTTTTTATGAATAGAAAGTTTTCAGAAGGTGAAGATTGCTTAAGTTTTTTCATGACATCATCTCGTTCCAATAAAAAAAGTATTTGATGGAGTTTCGAACACTTTTTAATAGAGACTTAAAGCAGATTCAGATCGTTTTTTCTGACAAATAGGGGAATTTTAATATGCCAATAGACATAAAACGACGTGAATTGTATTCCAAGACAAATAACATATGATAAAAACATTTATTCAAAGATTTATTGCAAAGATATTGATTTTGGATTTTTTATCATAAAACTGTAATAGCTTTGTGGTATTTAGTATTGGAACTGTATATATTATTTTAAAATTGCTAATTTAAGATATATTTTATTGGATTAATGATAAGCGTTGCTTTTACAAAAAAAGGTAGTAGTGTTAATGTATGATTAATTAATATAACTGAAGATTCGTAAGGGCAAAAATAAATATTGCTAATGTTTATATTACCCTTATACAATATTAAGCCCTATTTTTTAGGTTTCTTAATTGCTTCTCTATAAAAAATATTGAGTTCAGTGTTTTTAAACTCTGTATTATTTTCCGATAAATTTGAAATTCGACCTGAATGATTTTAATCTCAACTGTTTATATGATATTATTAACATAATTCTGATTCATAATTAATCATAATTATCTGTATATAGACAATATAAATTTAATATTTAATTTAAAAAAACAGTGAAAATATTATAAAATAAAGTAATTTTGTAATATTAACCAACTAGTGTATTTTTCAATATATATCTCGGTTGCTTTATTTCGCAAACTTTCTGAGCTTTGGCGAGGATTTCTATATATTTTTCTGTTCAGAGTTACAAAGCAAAAAAGTAAAATTTTATTTTCATTCCATTCATTTAATCCGACACATAATAATTTCAGGCGTACGAGCGCCTTTGTGAAACGTACATGCCGTAAATTATACAAATATAAACGTTACTTTAAAATGCTTTACTTTTATATTACCGTGAATGTTATTAGAATTCGTTGTGATAAATAACTATTACAATTTACAAAAATAGAGACTCTAGCTTGAAGCATAAAAATTATTTACAAGTGTACCTATCTGGCTGAAGCAATTTGATGCAAAATATACCCTTTAATTGTTTGCACAGACTCTGTATTTATGGGCTTATGTAATGTGCCATTCATTAAAATGACGTCTCATATTATTTATGTTATCGATTTTTGTTGATTATATTGATTCTATTGGTTCCAGATATCATCTATATATCATATGTTAACTAATTTTTCAGAATACAAAAATTCATAATGTATATATTCTCATCATAGTACAAGAAACGTTGTTTCATGTTGCCCATTTCTCCTTTTTTATTTATATTATACCAGCTTAAATCTTATGAAATTGTTCACAAAATTATATAAATGATTTGTAAGAAATATAAAATCTGTATGCTTCAAAAATTTCTAATATATGAAAAATACTGTAGTATCTTTCGGATAATATTTGGCAGTCATTGACAAAAATACTCGTCATCTAGGATTGACAGAGTATTGTATATTGACAAATATACTCGTCATACAATTTATAACGACGTGTAGTTATCATTTTTTTTTTTGAAGAAAATTCTCAAATTTTAAGTTATTTAGAATATTTTGAAACTATACTGGTATGAAATAAATAATAACAAGTTGCATTTTTCTCATAAATAACATTTTATCTCGATTCTTACTACACAAAACTGGTGGGCACAGTTCAACGAGAGTGCCACAGTTATTATATTTTGCAATTTTTTATGTAAAAGTTACTTTATATCTAGTGTACGGTAGTAAAGTAAATAATTATTGTTGAGTTATTTTTTTGCTGGTTTTGTTTCTGATTCGACAACAGGACTTATATGTTGTCGAATACCTATGTTTCACATTTCAACTAGGAATATTATCTCAGGCAAAACAATGGGTTAGAGCGATGAGATTTGAATCAGAAGTCCCAGATAGTGGTGATTTCGGTTGGCAATATAGATTTGGGTTACCATCCATGAAAAATAACGATTCGGTCAACCAATTTATCTGTTCACTAATTTACCTTCGCTCTAATTTACCTACCAGTACTCCAGTATATCTATAAACCTATTTGTCAGTCTACCAATTCAGCTAGCCACTAATTTACCTGTCCAACAATTTACCTGTCCAACAATTTACCTGTCCAACAATTTACCTGTCCAACAATTTACCTGTCCAACAATTTACCTGTCCAACAATTTACCTGTCCAACAATTTACCTGTCCAACAATTTACCTGTCCAACAATTTACCTGTTCAACAATTTGTCTACCATTTTACCTGTCAACCCGTCACATGTCTACCAATTTACCTGTCAACCTGTTTCCGTGTCGCATTAGGTTATGTTCCATTGTATTCATTATTAATAAAAGGAAAACTGGTCAAGTTTTCTAAAAAATATTCAGTATTGGTGATATAGAATCTACCATAGACTCAATGTTTACTATTAATTTCTCTAGGAATAAAATATAGGATCGATTTTGTCGTAAGATAAACAAATATTATGAAAAAACTATATTGCGTACAGTCTTTTTTATATAAAATTGTACTAAAAACTGTCAAAATGCTATGTATTTGCTGTGCAATCAGGCGTTTTACAAATAATATATACTCCCACGCATGTTTTATGATGCCACACAACAAAGATGCACTTATGATAAAATTGTGCGTTTGACGTTTGTGCGTTTTGTGGATTAAGTTTTCTACCAAAAAATGCCCGACTGCATAGCAACCAGATACAATTTTGACAGTTTTTATTACCATTTTATATGAAAAACGCTACGTAGCATAGCCTTGCTATAACATTGGCCTATTTTACGACAGAATTGGCCCCACAGTCTTACTAAGCACATGGATCATCCTTTAAGATGATAGAATATAGTATAAGTGCACCCTATAAATTGCTAATTTGAGTACGATTTCCGGCACTTGTCGGTAGTAAATTTTGAAAGTTTTTAGTACCATTTTATATGAAAAATGCTACGAAACAAAGCCTTGCCAAAACATTGACATATTGTACAGTTGAATCGACCCTATAGTCTTACTTAGCACATAAATCATTCTTTAAGATAATAGAATATAATATAATTGCACCCTATAAATTGCTAATTCGAGTACGATTCCCGGCACTTGTCTTCTCCAAATTCAACTGTCAACTATCCACCGAACCCAGGCAGGTAGTAACGAATAATCCATCCGTGTGATACATTATCAGAGCAAATTCCATACACGCTCCTATGCTGCGAGTTTTGTGAAGTGACGAGGGTACACCGTCATCGGTCAGCGCTGCTAACTAACTATTCTGACCAGCCAGGCTAACATGCAGCATACCTTATTGCCGCAATGACATACCTTTGCCGAGCGCTGACCGGGCGCCCGTCCCTCTGTTTGGCCGATGGTGTCAAATGATAAACCATAAACCCGAAGAGTTCACGAGATATGCCAGATAGGAGATTGTTAAAACCATTATCTAGGTGAAGCGATATTCCGGTAAATTTTACATGTTTGGATTGAGAAAAATATTTATAGGACGTAAGATAGAATCGTACACTTCTTGTTGCTTACATATTAGTTTAGGACATATGCCTGGTCGATATTTGACCAGGCTAATTAAACAAAGTAATTTCTACCCAAGCTAGATATAAGATTGCATAGATTGCACTATATTATGCAATATTTAAGTGGATTCACAAAAAGTAGTCGAACAAAAACATATAGTTGATATGAGACTGTACAATAATTCAGTGACTACAGATTCTGATGATCTTTCATAATCAGATTGGCAAACATATATTAGGACAACACACGAAAACATATTTATATTTTTATTACTACGTGTGAAGTATTATTAACAAAAATTTGGTACTTTTAAAATGTATTACTTATTGTGAATTTAATTTTATGATAAGATATAAAGGTTCTGTTGTAACAATATAGATTACAAAAATATATAGAAGTTCGTGATCCACCGAGATGCTGCCGAACTCTTTTAAATTATTACACTTTGTTTAAATTTTTGAAGGACCAGATATACGTGGATAACGCCTATATCAAACCGATTTAAAGATGATAAGTAGTTTAATTGTTGTATTTTTAAATGAAATAATACGATGTTAGGATTTATAAATGATAAGTTATACAGTTAAAATGATACTTGTTGCTTAGTTGAAATTTGAGTTAATACTTGTTACTCAGTTGAAGTTTGAATTAATACTGATGTTTGTTAGATGAAATTTTAAGATTTCACTAAATTACATAGATTTTACAATTTCATATTATTTTTACGATTGGTTCTTTTTTGTAAGCGACATCCCATTACATTTTTGACCGAACAGGTATTAACCAGGTGATTCCTTGGTACGTGGAATTGAACCGGGAACAGGTGATTAGAGATTTTTAGAAAAATGGATTAGTGGTATGACGATAGATTTAGGGACAATATGCCTAACAATAAAAAAGATTATTTTATATTTCGATATTTTATAATTAAGGATAAGGGTTTATTATTGATATCCTGTATGAAAGTGATAAAATGTACTTATATTATTTCATTAGACTAGGGTTGAGTAAGGCGTTAACAGGTTCCAAAACAAAATATTAACCTAATATGATAATTCATTAAGATTTGACCATGTGAAGTGCTCAAACTCAAATATTGTAGATCTAAGTTTTTATTCATATTAGTATTTAAATAATAATTAAAACTAAATACCACTTTTTGCCAAATTAGCGGTTAATATGATTGTATTAAAATTCAAAAGCCTTGGAACTGAAATTGTATACATGATATGTAAAATTTTGTCATGAGTAACAGGGCCGAAATTATATTGCACAAATATATTTTTTTAACCTGATACTTTAATGCGGAAAAACTATTCATTATATAAAACTTGATTCACGAACATTGCCAAATAGCCATGCGTCTATTATTCATAGATATATTACTAACTGAAAATATATGAAAATAAAAAATCCGTTCATTTTAAAATATCATGGTAGTATATAATTGAAATATTCACAATATGCTAAAAAAAATATTTTGAAATCCAATTCATTCATAAAAGAAATATATTATCACTTCTATACATTTATCGCAGAGTAAAAAAGCTATTTGCATTGTTATTAACAAATCATATAATTCTTATCAAATATTAACTAACCACGCATATACCAGCTAAAAAAGAAGAAAATTTCTAATAAACCAATGTGTATGACAAAGGTTATTGATATTATTATTATTTCATACAGAAGGTTTGTGTTGTCATTACCTAACTTTAGCTAATGTTGACAATATAAAACTTTCATAAAAATAATTAAATATCCTGAGTGTTTAAATTTTAATCTATGTTCATGGCACACAGTGGCTATAACTACGTACAAAAAACTTCTGTAATAGGAGTAGAAAAAATTGTAGAAATCGATACTATTAAGAAATCTGTAATTTCCTAATAATACTATTAAGAAATCTGTAATTTCCTCTTCTATATTGTATATATATATGTATATATCACATATAATGTTCTCACAAATGTTGTTCAAAGAACGATGGTGCACAATGTCTGATTACAAATTATTCATAATTTGGGTTTTCTCTGCAATGTTATGTTACTTGATATGTATTCCGCCCCATTGCACGTAATCTTACCCTTTTGCGAATTAAAATTCATACTCGCATTTATATATACATTATGCCAAATTCATAGACGTACGGCTTACATATATGCACGGTTGAAATATAAATGCGTACATGATAATGTATGAAATGATAAAATATTACCATCAAATGCAAAACCATTTTGTAGGAGCTGAAATATTTATTAATCAAGATCTCTCATTTATTCTATAATATAATACATCCCCTAATAAATATCTCCTAATACATTTTTCAACTACGCAAATTTTTAAAACCTCCAATTAAAAATGTATCTTTTATTACATTTGATGTAAATTGATTTGATTTTCAGAGTTAATTACAATTGATATTGGTATTTAAAAATCAAAAGTAATAAAGCTATTTATTTAAAATAAATTTATAAAACCTAATACACTTGAATCTTGAGTTACGCTTATATAAGTACAAGGCGTCTCCACCGTACACAGATCAACAAATATTCCGAAGAGAAGCTTCAATAGAAATTTTGAAATATCTCCGATAATTACATTATGAGTTGAAAACTTGTTGAATCGTTTTTAAAGAAACAATTTTGATTTGTTCAGGAATGCGCATAAATTTCCGCCATCAATTCAAACCTCATTTATATACACGGATCAACATGAATCTCCCTGTTGGCAAAAGGGAATTATCATTTTAGAACTGACAGAACAGACAAGCGATAACAAATTTCATACAATTGTTTCGAATTGTACGACTGTACGGCGTTAAATCTACCAACAGAGAACTTGATAGGATGATAGGCTTTTGCAATTATTGTACTTTGAAATAACCAAATAGGCCAACAGAAATTTATTAGATAAGTCACTTTAATATTTTGATGGTTGATGCAATGTGAGTTTTGGAACATATTTATTTGCGTATGGACAAAAAGAATATTTTTTATGTAAATGTAATACTCATCAGACTTACTTTTCAGAATCGACAAATTTATAAATCAAAAAAGGAACATCTCTAGTGGTAAATGTGCATTGAAATAACAAAAAAGGCAAGAAGATAGTGAATTATTAGATTTATACAAAATCATATCAATATTTTGATAATTTCAAGTAATTTTAATTTCGGCAACTCTATTTGTAAGTGATAGTAACATTCTATCAGACAATAGATGCTTCCGAATGGGTACAGTATTTACTATAAAAAACAACTTGTGTATGTTGTAATACGTACGTTATGTATTCTTGGGTATTTTAGTTTGTTTGTTTGTTTAACTAAAGTCGCATTCATTTCTTGATTCATATACGAAATATAATGCTATAGTTTGAGAAAGGAATGTTGTGTCCAACCGCAAAGTAATTATACTAGAACTTTGAAATGATAGCACTAAACAACAAGTATGCATGTATAACATGCCACGAAAATAACTCAAATGCACCGAGCAAAAACTTGTGCTCGACTAATGTGGAGGTTTTCATAGTGTTTTAATAGTTTCGAAAAAATCTGTTTTATGTAATAAATTCCTAGTACTTCGTATAAGAGAAATTTATCCTTAACGCTTTCAAGTTATGAGAATGTTGATGAATTTAGGTTTATAAGTTTACTTTATCACGTCATGAATTACAGAAGGTATATCAATTATTTTTCAGTTTTTTTCCGGCGCATTTGTTTCGATATTTATGGCCTATGACATAGGATTTATTGTAACATATAAACATCATTTTTCTATATGAGTGCAAATTGTTCATATCAATATATATTTCTGAACAAAAGTAATAAAATGATGCAAAATATAATAATTTATTATAATTTAATATCAGATATCTTGTATCATGTTTGTATTTCACATGTCTAACTTTCCTTTTGCAAATATGTTCATGTTTAAGTAATCGAGTTGTTTGATTTGTTAAACAAGCAGTAATTAATTAATATTGTAAGTATAATATTAAGATAAATTTTACATTGATATACTCTAAATATGAACTTATGAAAGTTCTACCGAAGTGTATGATAACGTTAATCAGAAAATAATTTAGTTATTCTGTTACAGATATTATTGCAAAATTGTAATAGTTTATTCGTTTCATAATTTAAGTAAATATAAATTATGAATTAAAATATTTTCAAAAGTTGATATTGCGACGTATATATCAGATATTACCCATGCTGACTATTAATAAGTACTTATGTAGCGTATCTTTAGTAAAAAAAATGATAAACATTTAGTAATTTATTTTTATTGTTAAATGTTAAACGTAAAGGTAAAATACATAAAATAATTTATTTATATTTTGCAAATAGTTAAAGAAATAATGTAAAGAGAAATCTAAAACTGTAATATCCTTTCATAAAGTTTTTGTAAGTAAAAACTAACTTTGAAAATGTTAACAGCAACCAAAGTGGTACCAAAAAAGATTTTCATTTTCATATTTCAGAATAAAAGAAATTTGATTTTAAAATAAGCTGTAATAATTGATAGCCTGAACAAAACTTAGATTTTGACTAGGGTCCAGAGAGATAAAGAAGTATGTTTGTTCGAACAAGTTTACATTATTGCATCGAGTCAGACAGCCGAGCTTTTAATGAGTGTAAAGTAAGTTTTTTTTAAGTTTCTACTTCTGTGATCTACTGGTTAATTTGCTTAAAGCTGAACATCAGTACCTAGTTACAAGTAAATAGCTTTTTCTAAATGACTAATCCATCGTATTTAAGGACAGTAATTCAGCATTTACGTAGAGAATTTTATATATATATATATATATATATATATATATATATATACATATACATATACATATATATACATGTATAAAGTAAAATTTAATTTTCAACTATATTTAAATATTTAAATTCCAAAAAACTATATCCATAAAACTTTCGAGCGAATGATGCTATTATAAAAGCTAATGCATTTCACTACCCATTCTATTTAGTGCCGACGAAAGCAATAATGTTCTTTTCAACTACTAGTTGGTATTTCAATCTGCGCATTTCTAGTTTTTCTCACAACGCTTTCTGGAAATATAATATTTTGCTTTCAAAGATGTCTCTGACCTGACACGTTAGCTCGTTTCCTTATAAATTATTTATAAAGCTTCACCGACGCCATATAAATAGAGAAAAATAACTAGGAAAGTGAAAATTTTATAAAGAAATTCGCTCTGCGCGTGCAGGTAATTGTCAGATTATGTTTGTTATAACTGCGATTTTATTGAGATGGTAAACATAAATTTATATATGAAGTTCTATCAGTTACTACAATTCCGAATTATAGCATTTGCCAAATTTTTCATATTCCAGACGCCAAAAACGAAAATCAAGAAAAAAACAAAGATGTTTTTTTTATTATACTATAATTTTACATCTAAAAGGACAAGTAAAAATCTGAATTTTTTATCATATTTTTTGCATCCACAATGTCCTTAATCCACGCAGCAACTATTTATTTAGAAAGTTGATAATAAGAAGTATTTTAGCAAAAATGTTTACCTTATACAATGAAGACAAAAATATATGGAAAAATGTATCAAGAAAAATACTTGCCAAGAAAAATAACACGTGCTCTAGCATAATTCAAATATTAAAAACGAATTTACAAAATTCCAATTAAGTTTGAAGATAGATCATGTGAAATATAAAATAGTGACAAAGTAACTGAAATAGAATTCCCAAATTCTGGATCCATTTTTAACGCTTCCATAATGTGTTTTATATATAAATATGGAACTTTATATTATTTTAATTAGCTTGTAATATATAATAAATAAAAATTTATTAGTTTAGTTAGTTTTCTCGGTTATAAATAACCACGATTTAACTGGATGGTTATGTAAAAAATGACTTCTATTAATTATAAAACAATTATACTTTTGTAAATTTTTTTTGTAAAATTTCAAATAAAGCATTGAAAGGAGCTTTCTAAAAAGCGACGTTAAAAGGAAATATCATCACAAGAATATTTCAAATGATATATTAATCTGATATAATGAAGTTGATTGTGATAATGAGATAGATATTAGATACCAAATTAAAAATCGAACAACATTTAGTTTTTTGTTATATAAAATTATATCTATCGAATGCAAATACTTTCGTTTGGTACCAACTTTTTGATTTCTAAGTTTCTATTGCTCTAAATCAACTATTAATATGAGTTGTCAATAGTCATAGAATAGTTAAAAACAGGAATATGAATCATAACCGATCTCTTCTATACATATAAAAATCATATATCACATTTATCTATTAAATGGTATGCCAAATAAGATATTTCTCACGTTGATGCATCTAATACAGTCAACAATCAATCACGAAAGATACGAGGGCTATTATACTTCATTTTAATAACTAGATGTAAAAAATCGCATTTTGGTCTGGAAATTAATTCATAAGTATAACCTACAAAAATTATTTATATGGTTTAGGTAGTTAATTCATATAATTAAATGAATTTCATTGAATGTTCTCACAATTAGTAAGAAATTTTATTCAACGTAATTCACATCGTTATCCAGACCGACATTTGCCAAGTATGGGACAAATGGTATGCACTCAATTTAACACGTAAAATATTCCATAATTCAAGATTATATTACCCGTGTGTCTGCATATTTCATACCAAAAATTACTAAAATAATTCTCTGTGCTTAATAATCCGTTTTTAATTGGTGCACCAAAAAGCTCTTTACACCATGTTAAGGTCACAAAGTATGCTAACATGTTTGAATACTCGCGAAGACTAAATGGAATTATGACATTCTCTTAAACCTCTTCAAAGGTTTTGATGTTTTAATTGGTCTTGAATGATGTTATGATTATCAAACGGCAAAGTTATTTTATGTGAAAAGAGGTACGAATTGAATCACGTAGATATAAGTCTAGACTTTAAGTGGCAAATGAAATATACGCATACCTATGTTTATTCAAACTGCGAAGTCACTTCAAATTTACATTCATAATGTGAGTATCAGACTTTGCTGCTATTTTAAATTATTGTGTTTTATTTAATAACATATTTCTTGTTACTATATTCAACAAAATCTATACGTAACGTAAAAATTTGACTGGATGTTAACAAATGTATTAACAGGGTCTCAGAATCTTGTCAGAATTCGACTATTAGTTAAATTGTACTAGGTATTTGAAAAAATATATTTTATTATCATTTAATTAAACTAGTGGCGTATGGCATTGTGGTTTAAAGCAAATCGCTGGATTTTCCAGTACCAAAAACCATTTTTTTTTCAAAAAAGATTAATTTTTTTTAAAACTTTGAAAAAAATATTTTTGATAATTTTGAAATGTTTGAAAAAAGTTGACTTTTAATACCCATAGAAATGTAAACAAAAACTATACATAAAGCCCTTAGATTGCTGTTAATTTTAATGATGCTAAAATATATGAAGACAAGCAAACATTTTTCTTAGTGCTTTATTTAAAAAAAAATCATTTTATTGCATGAAAACTAAGACTTTAGTGGAAATATATGGATTTTCGAATATTGATTTCAAGTTTTTTTGTTTTCTATTTGTTATTGATTTGTCTGATTATTAGCCTTCGTTAAAGGATGACAAAGTTTTCAATGTAATTTCTAAATAAACTGACTTTTAACATAACTCTATTAAAAGAAGTTTTAGTGTTTCAAAAATTATATTTTTTTTCTCAAGATTTACTCTATTGGAGATAAAAATAATATAGCATTATCAATAATAACAAGTAATAAATACTTGTAATTTATGTAATTATGTAATTTATGTAATAGACGTAACAAAAAGCTAAATTTACAAATATTTTTTTTGTTTTACAAATATAAAATAAGTTATAATCTCAAAAACGTTATATAAAGAATACAAACTGAAAAGAAAATAGTGTATGCAAAATACCAGAATTCAAACAAATAATTTTAAAGTATATTTTAGTCTGTAAAAACATGAATAAGGAATTGAAGAATACATAACTTTATATCACAAATATTGCTTCAAATAACTTGTTTAATAATTACAAATACAAATTCATAAATTTGTTGATAATTTTATATTATTGAATATTATAAATTGAACATCACATTATTCCATGAAACTACAAATTTTAAATATTAAAAAAACCGATAATCAACAATTCAATCCCAGTTTTTAATTTTTGTTGATTGTTTAGTAAATGATATATTATTGATTTTAATTCCAATTAAGTAAATCTTGAAAATAAAAACAGTTTGAATTTTTGGAATACAAAAACTTCTTTTAATAAAGTACATGCTTTTAATTACCAACAAATGCTTTTCGAAACACGGAAATTCATTTAAATATATTATAGCTCATGATATTCTGTAATTATTCACATGAATACAAATTATAGTGGATGATTTATTGTATTGTTTAGTCTAATTTAACATTTGTTTATGTTAATTTTACAAATGTCATAGAATAGATGAAATTATTTGGAACAATAATGTAATATAATATTTGGAACAATGATGTATGTTTCTACAAATACTCTGTTATTCTATGATATAGAACTTCAATTTGACATCAATTTCCAAATAGTTTTGAGAATATTTTTCTAGGAAATTAATCACCTAATAGTTTACATGATATTAGCTTTATATAAATAAGAAGTAATATTTTTATGGAACTAAACAAAAAACTGCTTTTAAAAAATTTAAATGAAAAAAGAAATAAATACTGATAAAAAATACGTAGAGTAGCGGGTAACACAAGCGTCTTATCTGAGTTTGAAATTCTCAAATTGTTTCTAATATTTTTTTGCTTATTGCTGTATAATTTGTCATCTGTATCTTTCACCCCATAGACTGGATGAAAAAGCGCAGCTGGAAGATAAACAGATTCAATATCTTAATTTTAAATTTTCGGGGTTTTACGAAATAATAGCTACATTATTCAATCAATGCAAAATATAAATTTTATATGCATATTTTTTATGAGGATAACACTGTATATAATCTTGATATGGTAAGTCGTCAGAAATAGTCATCAGCATAATTAGGATAAAATAATTTATTTAGCTCTTTGAAATTTGCATTTTTTTGTTTAATTTAATTTTTCTATTTACTATTACTTATAAGCTTTGATACAAGATGTATGAAAAATTATGTTCAATCTAATTTAAAAATAATAATAAATTTTTTAAAACAATTAAATAATGTTTATATAAACATTATCTTAAAATCTCAAAGTTTTTTTTTTTAATAATTTTATTTGATCATCTATCTACAGGAGATATAAAATCAATTGCATGGCTTAGAATTGAACAAAGAAAGAAAAAGCTAAGATCTGCATCCAGTGATGCAGTTCTTTACAGTATGATATATAAAAATCTCAAAGTAAACAACAGTGCTCATAACCAAAAAACTAACTACGAAAAAATATGTGTGTTAGTATTTCAAACATCTCATAAACATAAAAATCAAGGTAAGGACTGGTTATACATGTTTTCCCGTCTATTTTCATTTATTGTTAAAAAATGCTCTAACTTGTTTTTGAGATATTGGTGATGGATTTCATACTCTATTATTGAATTTTCAATATTCACATTTGGAAATGCAAACATGATTTTATCACTACTTCTTGGTCTCAAGATGTACTATTACATAGAAATAGATGTACAAGTGTATTAACCTATTTGTGCACGTCTAACCGAAATGACGTCGGTAGAAAGATGGAATACGTAACTAGAAAAGGGCAAAAAATAAATAAACAAGCAAAAGAAAGAAAATGGGAAAAATAGAAACGGTATTCGTTCCCGCGAAATAATTGAAACAGTTTTGTATGAGAAATTCATGAGGTACGAACGTTTGGCGAGGCGCCGCGGCATACACGCCGCCGGTATAAAACTACCGCAAACATGTGCAAATAGAGATTGCGAGATCTTGAGGCAGACGTACTTATTAATTTTAGTTGAATTCGTTTCGAATATTGAAAACTGTAATATAAAACCCAGCAGCATGAGATGCACTTTGAACCAAGTGCTTAGCAGTTTGGTATACTTTGAGACGCCACACTAAGAAAAATTGACTTCTAAATTCTTAGCAATTTTGCGCACTTTGAGATACCATCACACTAGGAGAAGTTGATTAATCGATTTATCTAATAATAAGTGCTTAGAAATTTTGCCCAACTTGAGAAACCACAACTAAGTTCAATCGATTTATAAGTGCTTAGCAGTTTCGCACACCTTGAGTCACTACAACTAAGAAAAATCGAATTACAATATATATATATATATATATATATATATATATATATATATACCTAGTTCCGAAACGTCGACAATAAACAAATAATTAAATAAAGAAATTGTTTTTTTAAAAACTTTTCTTGTTTTTTATTTTGTATTATTTTTGGATTCTTGTTCGAAACTCTACAAAATATACACAAATCCAAGACTCTACCATTCATATATATATATATATATATATATATATATATATATATATATATATAGTGATAATCGTGATATCAATGAAAAAAATATTTTTTGTATAAATCCAAACGTTTTGTCTTTAGATCTTGAAAATAATGTATTGCCCTACCTACCCATCATTTTTAGAAAAAATTGCTTATCTGAACTTTAAAGTTAGAATTATCAATAATATGAGTTTCATATATTCAAATATTACAGTATTAATTTTGACTATCAATTCCATGAATAGCCGAGATTTCATCTGAATTGCTGGCAAGAAAACATGATAGCCTTGAAAGGTAATATTTAGATATATGGAGAAAAAAAATTATTGAAAATTTTGCTGGCTATGAATTTGTTTCCAAACTATAGTTTCTTTGGCAAGGTTTCTGATACATATAGCCTGAAACCTGAGGCTAAACATGCAATGTTTTCCAATAACCAAACAATTTACGCCAACTTTTGATGAAACTTTCGAACACATTTAAGTCCATTGTTTTAAGTAGCACTCAAATTCGATATATCTTAATAATTTTAGTAAAATAGTTCAGTAAAAGTCCTAGTTCTTGAAAACTTCTGATATTGTGTTAGTTTTTTAATGTGGTTCTTGACATGTTATTTACGGTTCCAAAGACTAAATGTACTAAATTACAAAAAGTTTAACGCAATAACTCAAAAATGAACTTAAATTCAGCAAAGTTTCGGGTTTCACTTAAAAGCTCATAATTTGCAAACAACGTGAGATAATTTTTTTTTCTAATTTTTTTCAGTACAGTCAATACTATCACCCCGTTTCGGCTTTACGTCAAGGTCTGGGACACCATGTATAGACCTTGTAATATATTACTGTACTCAAATATATTACACTTGAATTCAATTTCCAATTGTTCATTAAATGCTAAAATTTTTTACTTCTTGTAATACGTTGTGTACAGTGCTAATGCAATAATAACTTTATGAATTAATATCGATTTTTTTTTTATATACAGCAATCAGAACTCTTTTCTTTGTTGTTCTATGAGCTGTTTGTGTGTATGACTTATGATCTACGGTGAGAAGATGAGAAGCAACCCATCGGTTAAGTTTCTCCTATGTGTGGGTATTTTTATTAGCTCTTATGTCTAATAGTGTGGAGGTTTTATTAGCTCTTATGTCTAATAGTGTGCATGTTGTATGCAACTATGTCCACGAAGGACGATTTCCACTTGGAATTATATTGTGATCTATAACCCCAAGTGGAAATTTGACATCAAAGTTGCCTGATGTCAGGCTTGGCGGTAGCGGGAATCGAACCAGCGAGCCTGGGTCTAGTTGGTGCTAGCCCACACACTAACCGATATCGCCACCGCTGGCCCAATATCGAATTTAACAATATATATTAATAATATCCTATACTCATATTTACCATTTAGTTAGAAATAATCATAAATGTTTTTCACACTCCAGTCTACACTCAAATGTTTGTATGATGTAGAACTGCATTAAATAAAATGATAAGTCTCAATTTCTACACTTATATTCCAATTATACAGTGAAAACCAAATCAGCAACATCACAATATGTAACACACACACACACACACACACACACATATATATATATATATATATATATATATATATAATTGTTCAAAATTTGTATGTTAAAAAATTAAGAAATCTCAAAAATTTCCCTTAACAAACTCCAAAAACATTTATCAAAACTCGAATAACCATGTAGGAGGAGTTTGAATTCATACATCTGTACACAAGAATTTTATATATAAGATAATATGCATAAAATATAAATGTATAACATACACGATATTTTGTATACTGTATATATAACTACTGTATTGTTCATTATAGAATGTAAAGTTAAAAAGTTCCAAGCAGAGATTTTAACTTATAATTGTATGAAGTGCAGTGTAGTGGCGCAATAAATTAGTGTGTGTGTTTAAATGAATTTATATATCTTATTCCGCAAGAGCGCCGTGCAAAAACTAAATTGGTTATTTAGAAATGTGAGAGAACTTGCACATATAGAGCACCGTACTGCAAAAGGAACGCACTAGTAAATTAGTTTTTCTAGTGGGATGCAAGTTAATAAAATGAAATCGTTTTACGCCACTAGAGCTGCGAAACGAACGCCACGAACGCTTTAGAAATCGCTATCGGGGAAATGATTAATTCGTTGTAATGAGCAAATTGATTTATTTCTGGAAAAAATACACGGGAATAAACACGTGTAATGTAATTCATTATTTTTATATTGTGTACATGGATATAAAGTTTGAGAAACGTGAAGAAAAAATTGATGTATGCATGTGTGTATGTTTGTGTATGTATGTTTGGTTAAAAAAATTGTCCACAAAATTGGGACGGATCAACCGATTTGAATGTTTCTAGAACATACGATTCGTATTGAAGGCGAGATGTGCTGATTAGCTTTTGCAAAAGCAGGTCTAGCCAAGATATGAAGCAAAAAGCGCAAAAACATCCAGTTTGAGAAAACTGGCTAATCCGATTAGAATTATTCTCAAAACTTTTCATTCGTATTGATTGAGTAAATATTTCTTTACATTTTTGCAAAGGCGAGGCCAGCGATTTCAAAGATAAGCAGCAAAAAGTACAAAGAATGAGAGAACGGCGCATCCGATTAGAGAGATTCAAAAAGCATGTTGTATGCGTCGACGGTGTGAGGAAATAAAGTGTTCATTTTGTGCTCGTTGATACACCAGGATGCTGCCCAAAACTGGTAAAATACCAGACCAAATATAATTAGTGACTATTTCAGACCATTAAAAGATTGCTAGATGGTAATTTCCTCAATATGCTTGAATGTTGAGTTAATACTTGTTACTTAGATGAGTGTTGATATATTACTGATCTTACTGAGTTGAAGTTTCAGTTGATTTTTATACTATTTTTCTGATTGGTTTATTTTTGGGTGAAAGTGGCCGCACATTACAGTCCTATCCGATCAAATATTGACCTGTGATTTAGTTGGGTCAAATTCAAGGAATCTAATTTCTTAAAAAGAAGGATTAATGATTAAGGGACTATTTATGGACATAATGCATTACATTATAATAAATTATTCTATACTTCGAAATAGTTCAATGGAAAAGATTACCTTCTAATAATGCCATCCTGTATAAAGAAGTATTTACACTAATTAAGAGCTCCTTATCAAGGTATTTCCATGGCTTACGTAAAATTCAAATTTTGACTTATCACATCACAAGCATCTATATCAACTATATTATACTCAACTCAATTATATTATAGTCAACTTAAATGTTGACTACCATATTTTTTTAAGCTTTGACGAATTTTAAGAATGAAACGACTTGTAGAATGTTTTATATTATTCTTTGTCTATCAAAATGAAAAGTTTCATAAAAAAAAATTCAAACGTTAATTACGACAAAACTGCTCGAAAACGTCGACAAAAAGATAAAACATTCTCACATACACAAACGCACACACTTTTTCCAAATTTGGCCTTATTCGATTCAGAATGGCTTGAAACATCGAGAAAAAATATAAATAGCAAATCGGATTTTTTGTGAAAACAAACTTTTCAATCGTGAAGTTAATTACTATTCATTACTATAGAAAGTGTACTACTAACTACCGAGTAACAAATTTCATAAAAACCAATTATTATTCAAACAATAACATTCATTACATTTAAAAGATAGACAATGCCTTTTACGCAATTTAAAAACATCTCAATAAATCTGTACATAAATCTACCCTCTGGAACTGCGTTTTGTACGTCGATTCACAATAATATATTCTACAACATAAAATTATACGATATGTCATAAAAACATTCAGCTGCAATTGCTTTTCATTATTTGATTATATTCTGATTTTATAAAATAACTAGATTGACTTTTTTATTTTTAGTAAAAATTTCTCTGTAAACCAGTCAATTCATTTGCTGGCAGTGGCATTTGTCCTACATTTTGCGTTATTATATTCCGAGGAGCAACGCGTATGCTGTAACATGGAAAACAGGGAAGTGGAACCTTTAAAGCTAATCCAGTAAGATTTACGAGGTAATTTTGTATGAACGTGAACGCATTGATTGATGAATGGATTGTAATAAATTTAGTTAATTCATAATAATGGTTAACGGTGCAAATATATGTTTGTGGGTTGCTTATATGAATTACCATTTATTACTATAGTATTGTCTTTGGGATATGAGATCGCTGCAAAATTTGAAATTTGCTTTCAGAATTGGGTCTCATGTTCGAAGCTATAGAAAAATACTAATTATTTTTTTTGTAATATTACGCCTTATAAAACTTTTACATTAGGTCATACTTATAGAACAGAGTGCCAATATAAATTTTATGTATAAAAACAAATAGTTTTGCATATTATTAACTTGCCGAAGGAGACGTTTATGTTATAAATCAATCATTAAACCAATCTGGACCTACGGAATTGAGCTCTGGGAATGTGCTTATAAATCAAATATAGCTATAATGCAGGGAACACAGTCAAAAATAACGTACAATACTTAATTCTCCGTATGTGACAAATGAAACCATTCACAGCGATCTCACGTAAACTGGAATCACATTCAAACCCATTAATATGCGACATTACCCAACAATTTGGCGTAAGAAGATTGATATGTCAATGGCCTTTAGATTTAGTCTTAGATTAGCTTCAACATAACTTTATCTTTTCAATTATTAAACTAAGAAGATCTCATTGGAGTTCTTCTTTGACATCTCTCTCAAATATTGTCAATTTAGGTTATAGGAATCCTAATGTATTTATATTTGCTGAATAAAACAGAGTTAAAAAAATAATAATAAAAATAATAAAAATAATAAAAAAATGCGATTCGCTAATTTTATGTTTTCTCAACGTTTCAAGCTTTTCTGAAACGAATGAGACCAAATTTGGAAAAAGTGTGTGTGTGTGCGTGCGTGCGTGCGTGTGTATGTGAACAATTTTTTTGCCGTAATCGACGTTTTCTCAAAAACTACTGGACCAATTTCAAAAATCTAAAAGCCATTTCTTGATGTATCTCAATGAGGACTATCGTTTGCCAGTTTTGTGCAACTATCAGCCGTTTCTTTGTAATTTGAAAAAAAGTTAAAATTCTTGTCCATACTTAAAAGCTCATACTGCCGAATCGATTTTAAACAATCAAAAACTGTTTGAAACATATAAGTTAGGAATGATAATGATTAGTTTTAGGTGAAAATCTACTGAGCCGGTTTATGGTTGACGTTGAAAAAAAAATTAAGCCGATATTTACAGAACTTTTTTGACGAAATGGTCTTATAGAACTTACTGAAATATTACGGCCTTTCAAGTACGTTAATTAAGACCAAGTACAAACTTTGAAAATTCATAAAATTCGAGTTCATTTTTTATGTTTGTTATAATTAAAATTAGACAATTTACTTGGTATAAAGATAGAGTACTTGATCTTAATGAACATACTGAACCATTAAAGACCTACGGAAACTGGTTCACTTATAATAATTATTGATGTTTGAGAATTTGCTTTTAGAAAATATTCAGAGTTAACGTGATAGTTTGTTTTCAATTATATGTAATAAATCCACTCAAATACTTTTAATTACTCATATTTTGTAGGCATTTTATGTTTTTTAATTTATATTCATAAGGCATTGCACAAACATCTATTAGCATATTTTAAAAATTATATAAATTGAATGCATCAGTGAATTTATTTTTAATATTATATACATATCTTTTCAGAAGTGTTTAAGTAACTTATAAAATTTTATTTTTGGGGGAAATGATTAGTATAAAAACATGTCATTCTAAATAAAACGGAATTTTTATGAATGGAAGAAATGGAATATCTCAGTGTCTACAATGCTAGAATAAATATGAAATATATAGTGTGTTTATTATTTTAAAATATGTATCAACATGACGGTTAGCAACTTGTTAAATTATTACTTTGTTTGCTCTTTTTACTTTCATTTTTCATGTTTTATAACTATGTCAGACTATTTTAACATATGATATTTTAAAACAAAGCGTCAGCATAACGGTTGGAAAATTTGCATTATAACAAAATATTTTGTTTTCCTCTATTTTTCTCTAAATGTTTCAAATTCCTGCCTCAGTTCGTCGAACATAGTTAGTTCCATCAGCAACGACAACGGCAGACTATACTTTTATATTTTATATTCAACTCGACATAGAACCAGTCGAGATTTTATCGTGTAATGAGTAACATTTTGTGATGTATCTTACGATGCCAAAGTAGAAATAAGAAATATTACACTCTCTAGATAACAAGAAGCATGGGAGCCAAATATTCTGCGTCGATTTTCTTCGACCAATAATTTATCGACTTGCGCCGAAAAAAAATTGATCCGGGACCTTTTTATGTACGAAATATTAAATCGGACTGATAAGAATTATTACAGATGATATGTTTTCGCACAGGCGTGCGGGAAAGTATTTATTGAATATATGAATTGGGTAGAGTGAGGCAAAAGAGTCCAGTTTGACCTTGGGGAAATATATCGTAAAAACCATGCCAATTTAGTCACAATAAATAACAGATATCAAACAAACTATTGAGAATCAGACTATTTTTGGTCCTAGCTAAACTTCATCATCATAAAAGTGTTCTTTTACTGTTTTTCAAAAATTTGTCTTTTAATCCTTTTTACCTCATGGGAGAGGTAAAATAGAACGGCCAGATCGCACACAGATTCATTTTTCAATTTCAAAGAGATTTTAGGAAATAATAACTACATTATGCAACTAATGCAAAATATAAATTTCATTAGTACACTTTTCACAGGGATAACACAACACAGTATATAAGCTTCATCTTTGTTAAAAAAATTATCCGTTTAGTCAGAAATATTTATCAGCAGAGTAGTAATAACCATTTAAATAGAATATTAGAATTATTAAATTATTGAAAGTTTTATTTTTATTTAATTTATCCAAGTTCTTAAATTAATTTACTTTTGATTTACTACTTTTCCAGGGTAAAGATTCAGTTGGGCTTTTTATCGCATCCAGGTGTAAACATTTATCAGGATTATTTAAAGAAAACTGTAGAATCTAACTTAAAATTAACAATACATGTCATAAAATAATTCAATAACGTATACTTAGAAATTATATTAAGGTCTCGTGAACTAAACGACAGTGCTCAAAATCAAGAAAGTAGCAACAATAAAAAATATTTTTGTTACGGATTTTCAAATATTACCGTTTATTTCCCGATAGCAACATCGTCGGAAGTATAAAAGTGATGGCTGGTTATACTTCTATTTTTCCTCTACTTTCAAATATGTTTAGAAATTTTTATATTTATTGTTGTTTTTGAGATGTTGGTCGTGGACCTTTAAGCCCTGCTCAACACTATATATATATATATATATATATATATAACAAAGACGAGAACGTGGCACAAGTGGTTGACCTGATAACAAGCAGTAGTATAGAAGTTCTTGTTAGAAAAATATAGATCAAAAGATATGTTTTCAAGTAGAAATACTACTATATTACTTTAGAAAATAGTTTATTAAAATGATGCTCAATTTATAGTAGACGACGGAAATAACATATTCGCGTTTCGCATATAATATTTACCTAATATTTTCCAATCCTTGTTATTCATTAAATTTCTATTTTTCGTTTTGTATTTTCCTTGATCACTATAATCTCAAATAATAGTTTCTTTTTTTCTTTTATTGATTACAATCTGTGTTGATACAGAAAAAACACGTTCAGTAATTTTGAGGATACATGGATACTTAACATCTATATTTCAAATGATTTGTCAGTAGTGAGTGTTTTATACTTTGATATATAAATTAAATTGAATTGCTGCCATATGAAATAAAATTAAGACTCAAATTATATTATATAGAGTTCTATATAAATCATATTTATTTCCCGATCTTTCAATGACTACTTGTATATTTCATATTTAGTTGGTATTAAAATCAGGTACTATTTGTTATTGTCGACTTCATACTCATCAATATAAAATATTTCTCTGTAAGTCAACATCACAACTTATTTATATTTCAAATTGAAAATCAAAACTCATTTATATTACTCGGCAATAAGATAGTCAGAATCATATTCGTCGAGCCCGCAGAAACTTTTATCAAAAATTTACCACAGTACAAAGTGCATGCTCATTATATTTTCTATTGCAGATTTTTCTCTTGCAGAAAAAGATATAAAAATATTTCGCTTGGATAACAAGACATATCTTGCCAAACTCCTATGTCATTCGTAATGAAACATGTATATATGCACATACAATTTGCCAGGGTTGCATTTTTGGTTGACAAAGTAAGGAAAACATATCAATTATTATAATTTAACAATTATACTTAGCAATTGTACTTTCTAGTTCTAAATTACTGTCAGTTTGCAATTAAACTATATGTTTAGTATCAAAGATCTTTTCTTTGTATATACGCGAGTATATAATAATCAAAATTTTCACTTCAATTTCAGTTATTACGCTCAAATCTATTTAATTGATGTATCAAAAGTGATTATAAACATGTAAGATTAAAATATAAAAATAATCTAGGTTCAAATGCAATATGATTTACTATTGGAGAATAAATGCGTATAATCTTCAGTTTTATTCTACAATCTTGTGTTTTTGTTAAAACAGGATGTTAATAATAATTTATTTAAATTGAAAATATTCCAATTATAAATAGTCTATATAGAATTAAATATATATTAAAATGATAAAACTGAAAATCATAAAATTGATATTAAACCTGCTAAAGAGCCAGAGAAGTTTTATACAAATTTATGTTCTCCAATAATATTATATACTTTTGTTGAAAATTTATTCAGTCGGTCTTGAAAAATAACTTATTTGTTGCTAAAAAGGAAGCAAATAAAAATGCAGATGTACGAGACCATGAGTATAAAAAAAGTTAACTGGTTAATCAATGGCATAGATAAGTAATATTTATTGAATATTTAGATAATTTAATTTTAATTTTAGTAACTGATTTAAAAGTGGCTCTATAATATAGATAATTTCATATAACTATACAAAAGAGCTAAATCTACTGGATAATAACATGGTCCATTACGCCAACAACATTATGCTCCAAAGCTTTGGGTACAAATAACCCGCCCAATTTCTTCCTTTGTGCATGTGTGACGACAGAAAGGATTAGTAGTAAAAAAAGTCTATCTATCTATCTATCTATCTATCTAACTATGTATCTAAAGTATGATTAGGATAAATGCAATAAAATTAATTGAATAAACTAAACAAAATAAAAGAATATTAATGCAGACATCTACTTAGATATGTATTATATATCACTTCCTACAAAAACAACATATAGCACGAATATTTTCGAAAAATAACGCATTTACTGTCACAGTACATCATATATGATGACGTGATTCCAATAATTAGTATCTTCTCAATCCTATCTCGTTCAAAATCCAGGATAATTTAAAGGATAGTTTACTGTTACTACATACAAGATCGCTGTCATTTCGTTTCTTTATAGACCAGTGGTTCAGTTTTCTTTCACAATTGTAAAATATCTTTAGTTTTTTCTCTCTGAATGACTGTACCAATTTAGACAGGCAAGATAGATAGATTTAATAAAATTGATAATTTTCAAGTAATGAACTGGTGACGCGCCTAAAATATTTTATATATAAATACCCCTGAATACATCAATACTATACAATTAACAGTACAACTAAATTCATTCACATATATTTGTACATTTAAAATAATTATATTTATATAATCTATTTATATAATTTATTGCATTAAGCGACAACAAAATTACCACAATTTTCTTTTACTATAATAATAGTTGGAAATGGAACACAAGCACAACACTATAGAGTATGACGTCATATAGAAAGAGCAAAGCGGGAAAGAGGAAAAGCTATTTCCCAGCCGAGGGCATTACACGAACCGGCGGGGGTCAGTAACGCTTGGCAATAGGATAACCTAGAAAGTCCATCTAATTATTCCGAAGTTATATAAATTTTTATAATATATATGATTCATTACAAACAAGTTTTGTTATCTCGTTTTGTATATTCTAAGAAATAAATCCTTTCGATTTTAAACACAGGATTATTTAATAAAATAATTTCGTGCTAAAATATCTAATTTAGCTCTAAACTTCTCGAAAGTGAAGGTACATATTGTTGCTAAGAAATACTACTTGCTAATTTTATATTTTCTCGAAATTTCAAATCATTTTTATGATTTGAGCCAAATTTGCAAATAATGTGTGTGTAATTGAGCAAATATTTGAATTTTCATCAACGTCTTTTCAAAGACAGTACCAAAATTTTGGTACGTTGGTAGTTTTACAAGATCACTAAGCGAGCAGTTTCTTTAGAATTAATAGTTTTTTTAATATTTTTTTAGTTACAATCTGTCACACTTGGCACATTCAGTAATTGTTTTTGACTTTATTATATGGATTTTTGAATGTGTGGCAACCCAGTAGGTGTCCAATCCAAAATTACGACTAATTAACAATACTCGAAGTATTTGTTGAAATTTCTTGAATTTAAAAATTTTACAATCAAAATATATCAGACTAAAATGATGCTGATTCTTTTACTTTTTTTTAGAAAATGAATATTTTGATACTGTTAGATAAATAAATTAAGTACACTTATTAGTGTGACTGCACTAACAATAAAATTATTAACAGCAAATGTTGTATATGACAATAACTAATCAACAACTAGTGGCGCGTGGCATCGTGCTTTAAGATAAATTGCTAGATCTTCCCATAAAAAAAAATCAGAAAAAATCTTTAAAATAATTGGAAAACTTTAAAATCTGAATTTTTTAAATATTTTAAGTTTTGGAAAATAATGATTGTGTAATCATTTTGAATTATGAAATTAAAAATTTTATATTTTTACCGCCAAATAGATTTTGTTGATTTTTTTATAAGATCTCTGAAACAGCTGGAAATGCCTTTCCCAAAATTTAATTTTGTCTTACTATTCTATTACAAATAAAATGTTTTTTGAATCACCAGATTGAATTACCATTTTTGGACCATTTTGTCCCGGATCTTCTAAACGAATGGACCTGCCTTTGCCAAAATTTAAACAGCACGTCTCCCTCTCAATAGAAGTAATTGGTTTTTGTTTGTTGCATTGAAATTGTTTGAATCATTGAAATCGGTTGATCTCCCGAAAACGTGGGCGAAAAATTGTATCCGGAAATACATACACACATCTGTTTTTTTAAGGTATGCATAATGTTCAGAAATCTCTCAAACGTAAAGATATGCAAAAAAATTCCGTTTTTACGAATACTATGACTTATTACCATACGGAAAGTTCAAATCATATTTTATTATAAAGCTTATTATAGCAAATAAATTCTAATAAAAGAACAGTTAAAAACAAAAAAAGTAAATGATATTCAATTATGTTTGATATGAAAAAAGTGATATAGAGACAAACATAAAAATCGTATTGCAATCAAGAGATGCTAATAAAAGATTTTTAATATAATAATAGCAGAAGGTAATAGCTGAAGTATAATAAATAATATTTGAAGAAAAATATCAAATGAAAATCATGCAATGTTTTGCTTCTTGTAATTATTGTTATTACTACTTAGAAAAATGGACTGATTGTTTATAAAATCTCGCAGTATAGTAATACAACATTCTCGCTGTTATATCCATAAATTTAATATAGATATTGAACGTTCAACATCCAGAGACACGTTTGAACAAATTAAGCTAATCAAAATTTATAATATTATATGTACAGCAATATGATCATATTAATCACCAGTGGTTTTATAGTACGCTAGTACGCATATGTATTACTCATTTTCAAAATTCAAAAATATATTTCTTATTTATTAAGTATCTTTTCACTCCAGATTGAAATGACTTGTCAAAAGTTTTCTAGTTTGCATATTTTAAGAGTCACTGGGTGAGGCCATGCTGAAGAGCGATTTCTGGGCCACGGGAGAGAGAGCAATAACGCAATTCCATGAGATGGGGTGGGTTTAAAGAGATATTCCGGGAGGGTGGTGATGTAAGGAGATTAAGCGGTGGTTACGTTGTCCTATGGGAAAGGCAGCCCTATTCCAAGGAATGTGAAAGATAATGATTATTGGCTGTATTAGTGGTATACACTTATTTCTAGGTAATTATATAGGTAAACTAATAGTATGACTAAAACGGGTAATAATAATATTTACAACTTTAATTATTTAAACGCCAATTAAAAAGAGTGCGCGTAAGGTACACACGCTACTATACTATACACAAACTATCTTACCTATACAAATAACTTTATTTTCAATTAGCTTCAAGATATGAAGAACTGAAGTAACAAAATACAAACTATAACGTTTCATAACCAGCACGACGTTTTTAGATATTTTATTAACATTCCATAGGGTAAGTTATAGTAATCGCAAATAAATCGAAAATGAAAATTTTTATATATCTTTACGTTTCAGAAATTTTTGAACATTTTGGCATACCTTAGAAAAAATGGATGTATGTGTGTGTGTGTGTGCGGATACAAATTTTCGTCGACGATTTCGGGAACACGGTTCAACCGATTTTGATTATTCAAAAAACATTCGATTGCTGTTGATATGGAGACGTGCTGATTAGTTTTTGGCATAAGTAGGTCTAGCCGTTCCGAAAATATGGGGCAAAAACTGCCACAAACAATAACTCAGTTTTTAAGAGAACGGATTGTCCGATTTAAATAATTCAAAAACCATTTTACTTGTATTGACAAGGTAAAGAACTGATCAAATTTTCATGAAGGCAGGTCTAGCGGTTTCGGAGATCTAGTAAAAAAAATGTCATTTGGCGGTCAAAAATGATCATTAGACATATGCACATCAAATTATCAGATATTTTATAGAGATTTTAGCAATAAGTATACATTTTATTTAATTTCCTATCGGTTCCGATGTCTATCCGTTAGACGGCGGCGCAACGCTTACGCGCTTCGATATTTTGTCTCTATGCTGTTAGAGCAGTACGATAGCTATGAAAAAAAGTTCAGAACTTCCAAAATATTTCAAAATAAAGACAAAATTTTTTTCAAAAAGCCCTTTTTTCAAAAAAAGTAATTTTCTGTCAAAAATGTATAGTTCCCCAAAAATCTAATTTTTTCAAAGTAACATTTTTTCAAAAATGTTAATCTTTTTTAAAAAAAATTTTTTGTACGGGAAGTTCCAGCAATTTGTCTTACAGCACGATGTCATGCGCCCCACTATTTTGTTTTTTTTTATTATAATTGTTTACGAACGACGATGGTTATGGTATTGATTATTATTAAATCTAGATTTCGACGACATAACCCCAAACGTTTGACGTTTAGTTGCTATTTGACGTTTCATAAACCACATAATCGTGAGAGAACTGTGAGTAACAGTATCAATGAAGAATCATTATTTGTTGCGTAACGCATTTCCGTTGCATATTCACTCAGATATTCCCTAGTCGCGTCTAAAAAAGTTTTCCTTCACAAATACAATTTGAATTTATTCTTCAATTAGAAGAATCACAGTCCTAAACTATTCTTTTACGGGTAAGATTATATTCGATATATTTCAAATCTAATATGAATGCATATTGCAAAAATTCCCTCATATTTGGCATCTATAGTCTCAAGTAGAAAATTGATATCACAACTGCTTGATATAAAACTGTCCTAGTTGGTTATTGAATCGTAAACAATTAGCTAGTTGTTAATGCAAGTTCTTGCCACGAAACCAAAGGCGCCAAAATATAAGGAGAGGGCTCCTGGTTTTGATGTTTATCGGTACACAGTTACAGATCTTATTTTGATTATTTCAGGTACATAATATTCTGTGTTTTGAAAAACTTTAAATTCAAGGTCATGGCTGGATTCTCGTCTTTTGCCTTTTACTTTCAAATAATGTTTAAAAAAAATCAAATATTGATTTTACGAACAGTTAAGAAAAAGGCATGAAATTACAAGGCATAGACTATATAATAAACTTCAATTTTATCTAATATAAAAAAAATAGATATAGTCTTTTAATGTAAAATACTATTGCGCAATAACAAAATGAATTTTTATATATTCTATATGACGAAATCAGTAACAATTATTAGCGCTATCGTATCTGCTACATATTAAATTTTATACATTAGTCAAAAAAAATTTTTACTCGGATGAAATTTTGTCAAATTTCTACTGAGGATGAACTAATAATATAAGAAAAAACTTCTGATAATGAATATTACCAAAACTGTTTTTGATTTTATTTCTCAATCTAAATGATTTTGTAAGCGATTAAAATATTCAACAAATGAATATGAAAACTTTTCAATGTTTTTGAGTGTTAAAGATTTGTTTGTATATAATAATGTATTATTAATCCACTTCATAAGAATCATAACACCTTTAACAGGTTAGTTATTATTATATAAAAGCAATTCAAAATCAATCTTACATATAATCTCACGAATCCTTTTTTTCTGATGAAATATACTTCCTATCACAGTTCCAGCTGAATGAATACAAAATAAAAAATAATATCCGACACTCAAGAATGCTGTAGTGCGCGAAATATTTTTTTGCCCTCTTGGCTCGAATATGTTCAGTTATAGAAGTGAAGAAGATAAATTGATATCTGAATAGACAATTTATTTCACTATAGAGGATTTATGCAAAATCATTAAAATGCCTTATGTAGCTTATTTCAGACTCAATGATGTATATTAATAACAAATGTTGTATATAGAAAACTGTAAGGATTGTCAGATAAAGCAAAATGTATGAGCTTAAATTCCATTTGTGGACTTATGATTTCAAAATTGCAAACAAACAATGAAATATATTTTGAATAAACTAATTAATTGTTTATTATCAATATGCAATATAGACAAATTGCTCAGAATATAAGTTAGTCCTGACGAAACAAAAATTCCACATTTTGTACAAAATTGTTGATCTTAAACAAGAAGAAATTTATACTTCCATATAATAATTTTTCTTTTGAAGTTTGCGTGTTTGCAAAAAACTCTAATATTTTTTATTTTAATTATAATATTTTAATGATCATCAAATTAAAGGTCTGCTTTTTACGTTGAAGACTTTAGTAAAGGCTTAATCTTTATGTTTTTACATTTCTAATTTCTTTGACTTAAAACTTGTTTTAAGTTGTTAAAATTGTTCAATACCAAAATATTTCTTAGAATTTTATTTTACAAATAGAGTAGAACGGTGCTTTATAATTCGGGGGAAAGGAGGTCCACCACCGATATTTCAAAAACAAGTAATGTTACAAATATCTTAACAATATTTGAAAATAGAAGGTAAAAGTTGTATAATCAGCAATCGCTTTGATTCTTGCGACGTTGCTAGGTAACTAGCTGTAAGTGGAATTCTGTTTTAAGGCAATTAAGGCATCGTGCCTTAAGGCAAATTGCTGGAACTTCCCGTACCAATTTTTTTTTTTTTAAAACGATTAACATTTTTGAAAAAAATTTACTTCGAAAAAATAAGATTTTTGAGAAACTATAAATTGGACCAAAAATTACTTTTTTTTGAAAAAAATTTTTTTTTTAATTTTTTTTTGAAAAAAAATGTTTTCTTTATTTTGACATATTTTGGAAGATCTAAACTTTTTTCAAAGCAATCGTACTGCTTTAACTGCATAAAGACAAAATATCAAAGCGCGTAAGCGCCGCGTCGTCGTCTAACGCGTAAACATTGGTACGGAACCCATAGGACTGTAAACAAAATTCATACTTATTGTTAAAATCTCTATAAAATATCTGATAATTTGATGTGCATAAGTCTAATGATTATTTTTGACCGCCAAATAGCATTTTTTTACTTTTTTTTATTAAATCTCCGAAACGGTTAAACCTGCCTTCATGAAAATTCGATCAATTCTTCATCTTGTCAGTACAAGTATAATGGTTTTGAATTAGTAATTATCGGACGCTCCGTTATCTTAAAAACTGAGTTACCATTTCTGGCACTTTTTGCCCCGTAGCTTCGGAACAGCTGGACCTCCACATGCCAAAAACTAGTCTCCTTATCAATACGAATCGAATGTTTTTTGAATTATTCAAATCGGTTGATCCGTGTTCCTGAAATCGTCGACGAAAATTTATATCCGCACATAGATACACACACGTACATACATACATACACACACACACACAGACATCAACAGAACCCTTTGAAACGTAAAGATATATAAAAATTTTCATTTTCGATTTTTTTGCGATTACTATAACTTGCCCTACGGGAAGTTAGAAAATGAGCAATGTTTGAAAATCTTTAAAATTTTCTTTCGTTGTGAGTTATTTTTGGTTGTGAGCACTGATATTAGATTTACCAGACCTCAAAATATTTTTTGAGTGTATGTTATTCAATTGTTTCACATAATTTATTGTTATTTCTAAGCAAGATTCAACAGTTTTTTATATAACTTCTGTAAAAGCTTATATACGGGTGGAGTAAAAAAACAACAACCCTTTACCCTGGCGAAGATGTACAAACAAAAAATAGTAAATAAAAAATCACAGAAAGTTATAAAGCAATTTTCCAAGAAAGACATTGCTTCAAAAGTAGATATAGATTAGGATCAAGACTATATACAGAAACTATTAAGTTTTTTTACAGTCATCTGTAAAAAACGTACCCATAAAAATATTATATTAATTATAGTGTAGCTATTTTGTAAAATTTTACGTCACCTAACCTAAATGGGGTTTGATGACAAATTTAAAAAAAAAATGTGAAAAAAAACACATTTTTATTAGGAAAAAACCAGAAGTTTTACTAAACATATTTCGATAGTTGTTTGTTGGATACATGTCATGTGTTGTAATATAATTTGTTTGATTTAGTGTGACTACTGACAGTTAAATTAGATTTTGTGCCCAGCCCTACCCATACATCTTGCACATATGATTTACGTGGTAATTATATTGTTTATACATAAATCTGAAGTAAGTATGTAATTTTTCAGACTGCTTGGTTGAAATTTTTGCTACCTAAAATAATCTCATTCAAATCAATTGTTATAAACAAAAGGAAGTAATTATTTTACTCTAAACAAATAGATTAACCTAAATTATTAATATAATATCTTTTTGAGAAAGTAATATTATATATGTTGCTCACAAAGTTGATTCATTTATCTTATTCGATCGGCTATTTGACATTTTTTTCAATATATATATATACATACATATATATATATATATATATATATATATATATATATATATATATATATGGCTAGATTTCCTTTTAATGTCAGAAGTTACAATTGAAGCACGTAGTTCCTATTAATATCTTTTGCTCTTATACATGTGTACTCAAACACATAAGTTTTATATATTACAACACAGAGACGACGAATATATAGTAATGAGAAAATATACGGAATTACACTTACACAAAAATATACTTATATATGAAATTCCTTTTCTACATAGTAGTTTTATTTTGCTAAAAGCAAAAAGTTTCATATCTCCACGTAGCAAGCTTTCAGCTCACTCAAACTATAAAAGTTCTTTGTCAATGCGATGGTTTTTCATAAAAGACATTATTTGTAGAATTCTTTGTAGGTGTGTGCTCAAGTAATGATAGCTTGGTATTCTTTTTTCAAATAAAAATATGATATTACGGACAAACAACTTTGGCGTTATTACTAAATATAATACAAATAATTCCGAGAGTAAAAATATATTTTACACCGACTGTTTTCTATCAAAGTGTATAATTACAAATAAACAAAATTATTTCATTACTTAAAGACGTGAAGAAAGTTAATAAGTATGAAGCACTGAAAGGTATTTAATAAATTATTTCTCTCCAAGCCATGTAGTCAAATTCAATGAAATAATGAAGTTCGCAAAACTAGAAATATTTATCACTTTATATACTAAATTATTTATGATCGAGTAGTATTTAAAAATAAGCTCTAACGTTTTAAGAGAACAATTTTCCATAGAAACGTTAACTATAAAATTTAATAACCTGAAAAAGGATAATGAATTTGAAAATTAAAAATTGTTCCTGTATTTTGAAAATTATATGTAACTGTGCTGATCCGTCGCTTTTGACAGATAATATAAAATTGATTTATCAAAAAAATCGAAATGTATGTGCAATATTAAATGGAAAAAATTGCAAAAGGTGACATGTCATTGTTGCAATGAAAACAATTGAAAACTATCATCTGCCAAAAATTTCAATTTTCTTATGAGCCTAGATATTATTAGAATATGTATAATAAATTTATGATTATGAATAAGAAAAATGAAATGTCGACATTATTACTGCCAATAAGCAGCTGAGATGTGCCAGAAATAATAATAAAAAGTACAGCATATTTATGGCAGATTGAATGTTACACATATGAACAGGTTTTGACAAATTAATTCGTTTAAAATATGAAATTGAGTATTAATCAAGGCCGGTCCTACCTTTAATGCGATGCATGCGAAAAATACGAGCGCACGCCTTAGGGGGCGCCAACGTTCAATATAATTTTTATTTATTTATATTATTTCTTTGCATCTTTTACTAATCTTTCCAGAATATTTTTAAAATTCGTAAAAATTTTACTTTATAACTAGAATTGGAAAAGTAAAAATAAATACGTACAATTCGGTCCTCACGATATCGATTAGGAGAAGTTTAAGATGCAATTTTGGAAATTTGGAATTTGGACAAATAATAGAAAATTAAATTAATTTAATCCAATATAATGTTATGGTTATGGTTATGTCATACCGTTTAAAAGACTTATATTTCCAATATAGTGTGGGAATTGAGATTCATCATTTTATTTAAAGCAGTTCTGCATTTAACATTGCTCATCTATTGTTATAAATGTATATGCATTTTGGCACGAAGAGTAATTTAAAAGACAATAATTATTATATTTAGGTAAACGGTAAATATTAGTATATTATAATAAATGCCTATCTAAATGAATAAAGATTAAGTTAGCGATTGCTCTTGCATCACAACGATGGACTTTGACTTCAAAAATGAAATTTATAACATTAGGTAATGATAATATTGTGGAATGCTATTATATATGAATATTGAATAGAAATCAATCCTGAAAAAACAGAAAATAGAAACCAAGAAAATTCATCTTTGGATGACGATTTGAATTTACAGTTGACAGAAATTCATTCATAAATTAGATAATTTTTTTACGTAGATTTTTAGTAACAAAAATTATTCGATCTAAAATTTGTTACCGAGCAATATACATAGTTGTGAAAAATCTAAAAACATACTTGACAGATTTGACATATTTCCCAATTTTATGGCCCTCCAAAGAGCGTCGGAGTACAAAATTCTAAGGCGTCGATGTCGATGTCAGAACGGACAGTCCGCTTCATCTTATATTTACGACTTTACATTTTACGACGGGATTCCCGAAGGAATTTTCAGCCGTAAAAAAGTACATTAGGATTAACTGGATTGTTAGTTTTTGCAGCGATAACTTACTAAAGGTAAATACGAAATGTAGTTAGTAATCGATTCTATGCTCAACATTTAACTTTGTACGCTTGAAAAGTAATATAAAATGTAATATAGATTTCGGGACTTGTCTTTGCCAAAAACTAATCAGTGAGTCTCCCAATTAATCCACATCGATAGTTTTTTAATTTACTCAAATCGGTTTATCAGCGTTCATAAAATCGTGACAAAAATTTGTTTCCGCACATACATACACAAACACACACACACACGTTGATAATTTTTTTCTAACGTATGCCAACATTTTCAGAAAGCTTTGAAACGTAAATATATGAAAATTGTCATTTCTGATTTTTTGCGATTACTGTAACTTATCCTATGGCTAGTTACAGATCTTTCGCCATCTGTTTTAAAACATGATTTAAAAAAAATTCTAACTTTACTTGTTTTTTGAAATATTGGTGGTGGACCTTTAAGATTCGCTCGATCTCATTTAGAAAAATGTGGTGAAAACATATTACAGAAATGCCTTTAGAGCTTCTTTTCATTCTGTTTAATATTTGAATATAACATATATTCAAGTAAACATCTGATATCACTACCTGTTTGATATCGAGCTGGCCAATTGGGGCCAATATATGTTATATTTAAATATGAAACAGAATGAAAAGAAACTCTAAAGGCATTTCTGTAATATGTTTTTACCACATTTTTCTAAATGAGATGCTAGTTCCAGATTCGATACCCACTTTATCGAATTTGAAACTAGCACAAGTTTTTAGACAGGTGCTTGACCATGAAACCATAAAATTATCAAAGATATTATTGAATCGAATTTGTATCATTTCAATCAAAAAGAATTCTACTAGAATGCTGTGTCACGATTAGTTGTTACTTATGAGCAAGCATTATGATTTCCTAAATTTGCTAATATTAGGAGTGTATAATATATGCACATGTTTATAAAAATAATTAGTCCAAAAATTATGGCATTATATAAAAAATCCCGATTTGGCTACCATACAAATTTAATCGACTTCCTTCCCGGATTTTTTAAATCTATTTCCCGGTATAATTCAACAAGCTTTTAAAATAATGCGAACATAAGCTCGCGTATAAAGGCTTCCAGTCGTAAGTTCGTCTATTAAATTCGCATCGCACACACAGTAAAACTTCTCCGTAGCGAGTAATAGAGGTCAGTGGTATAAAAATAAAACTTTCGCAAATCCTCTTTTCATATTCCGCATAAGTCTATATACTTATGGAAGAATATCGGCAGCAGACATAACTATGCGTATACATATATTTCGCGAGCTTTAGTGGACGTCTCCTTCCCAAAAAGAAACTTTTTGCAAGTTTTCGGCATAGCGCCAGGCGCCTTCGGCGACATTCCGTTACATTCTATAAACCGCACAATACGGCACGCCCTTTCATCTGAACCGGGAGACGCACAACACCATCGAATTCTTTATATTGAAGCACAGGATATTGTACATTTGACAGAACATTAGCAGAACATAAGGAATTAATATAACGATTTATATCATAAAATATATCACATACAATTTTTGGTACAGATAAACGTAGAAGCCACTGATGACACCAAAATATGTAGAGATCCCACCGCTGCCACCAAAATAATGTTGAGTCCTACCGCTGCTAACAGAATATGTAGGACTCGCTGTCACCAAATAATATGCTCGGATCAATATTGACAAACGATGACTTTTGATATGATTATTATTTCATAGAACATTTACATTTTGCAAAACTGCCACTGCAACTACAACTGACTTAAAACTGAACTGAACTTCTTAACTAACCGACCCTGCCCTCCAACAAAATATTTTCTTTATTTTAAGGCTTCAGATTGTTTAGTAGGACGACTCAATACATTTTAAGGTAATAAACATTTTATTATCAAGTGTCTTCTTTACTTGTTTGATTGCAAAATATATAGAATCTGCTTCTGTAAAATATTTCAATACTGTCCAGGAGGTAGTGAAAAAACAGAAGTGGAATTGATCACGACAAGATTATCAACCACAATAACCCTACATTAATTCCCGTATACAAGCATCACATATTAGAAGATTGAAGAAGAAGCATTCCTTCGATCTAATGCATTTAAATGGAGTAGCCCATTAAGGAGTATGGGGTG
>NW_020537646.1:31967978-32063806 GCF_003426905.1 Ctenocephalides felis
TTTCGTGTGACGTGTGGACTGTATTATTATCATCTACATTAATATCATCTGGGACTTGTTCGGCAAGTATTCATTTACATTGAATCTAATTCATCTACATCAGGTAATTCAGAAATCTCGGCTTGTGCTTATAATTGACTGCATATCAGTTGTCAAATCAATAATTTCATTAAATTTAATCGTCGTTATCATTATCTAATTTAATACGGGAAAGTGCATCTGCATAGTATTTAAGGAGGACCCTTTTTATAACAAATTTCATAATCGAATTCTTCTAGTTGCAACCTCCATCTAACTAATCTAGTGTTTGCATTTTTCAGTGAAAATAACCAAGATAAAGGTTTATGATCGGTAATAATTTTAAATTTAGTTCCATATAAATAAGGTCTGAAATGTCTGACGGCCCAACTATAGCTAGAAGTTCTCTTTCTACGGTACTATAATTTATTTCGCATCATTTAATGTTCTTGAAGCATATGCGATCGGTTTGTTCTTTCCTATTTCACCTTGTGATAAAACAGCACCAATAGCAAATTGGCTAGCGTCAGTTGTTAAGATAAAAGGTTTGGAAAAATCAGGATATTGTAAGATAGGATCATTAATTAACAAATTTTTACAAGTCTCAAAACATTGAATGTATTCAGGATTCAAATCAATTTTTACATCTTTTTTCAAACATTTGGTAAGCGGTTTGGTTAATTTAGCAAAGTCTTTTATAAATCGTCTGTAATAGCCTAATAGTCCAAGGAAGCCTTTTATTTGTTTTGGAGTCTTAGGTATTGGAAAATTTAGGATAGCTTGGATTTTATCTGGGTTAGGTTTGATTCCGTCTGGTGTAATGATATGGCCTAAAAATGCTGTTTCTTTTTTGAGAAATTCAGATTTATCTGGTTGAATTTAAAATGGTTTCTCGGAGTCTTTGAAAAATTTTAGTCAAACTATCTATATGTTCACTAAGTGATACTGAATAAATTATTATATCATCAAGATAAACTAAACAAATTTTGCCAATATAATCTCTAAGGATATTATTTATTACACGTTGGAAGGTGGCTGGGGAATTCTTTAAACCAAAAGGCATGCGTAAAAATTCGTAATGTCCGTCATCTGTACTGAAAGCTGTTTTTTCAATATCGTCTTCGTGCATTTCAATTTGGTGGAATCCAGAAGCTAAATCGATAGTTGAGAAATAATAACATCTACCTAGTTTGTCTAGAACGTCTGAAATATTTGGGAGAGGGTATTTGTCATCTATTGTCTTGTCATTAACTTTGCGGTAATCAACAACTATTCTCCATTTACGTTTTCCGGATGCGTCAAGTTTTTTGGGAACGACCCAAATGGGAGAGGACCAGGGTGAATTGCTATGTCTAATAATCTGTTGGTCAAGCATTTCATAATTTGGCGTTGGACTTCTTCTCTGTGGATTATTGGGTATCTATAGGATTTGGTGTAGACAGGAATTTCGTCGGTTGTGCGTATCTTATGTTTAACCTGGTTTGTAAAAGTCAGTTTGTCATCTGGTTTATGAAAAGTGTCTTTATATTTTTTGCAAATTCTTAAAATAGCATTTTCTCTTCGAAATTCATGTGGTCAGTCCGTATTAGGTTCTCAATATCCGAAAAATCTATATTTGAGTCAGATTTGTCTGTACAAAAATTATAAAATTCTATTTCGTTTGTGAGTTCTACTTGTAAAGGTTTGGTTAATGTTAAATTAATTTCGTTTTCTGTTAGGTTATGAATTTCAACTATGGCTTCATTGTTTTTTGCTAATGTTACGGTATCTGGAATGAAACAATTTGGAAAATTTTGCCTTGTAATTAGAATTTCACCTTCTTTAATGTTAACTGGGACTTTACATTTTTGAATGCATCTTTCTGGTATCTGTTGACTAAAAAGTATTTTTTTGGACTTTTCAAATAATGTAAATTTAAATTAGTATTAGGTAATACTAGCAATTCATTATTAAAATCAATGAGCGCCTTCAATTTTTAAGGTTATCAATTCCTAACAACCCATTGAAGGTTTCGTGAAACTTAAATAGATGGAATGAAAGATTTTCATTATTTTGGAATTCACTGAAGCTTGGGATGTTGCATGCAAAATTTTCTGTGTGCGTTGATAGAGCTGTTTTTATTGTACAGGGGTCAAAATAAATGGAACTTTGAAATATCTATTAGCAATCTCTGGGCAAATAAATGATTTCGTTGAGCCTGAATCAATTAAAATTTTTAGGTCTGGATTTCTTATTTGAATATAAGGAAGAGAATAATTTTGAAAACTGTGAAATTCAACTATGTTTGATTTTGTCGTTGTTCGTCCGTTTGAAAATCCACATGTGGTTCGTCAGAGTATGAATCTTGTTCTAAATCAATGTTTTCTAAATTGTAGAGTCTGTTATGTCGTTGTTTGTTATTTGCGGAATTAATAGTTGATACACCACTCATAGGTGTCCAGTCAGAACCTTTGTTGTATTGTTCGTTTGATTTGGAAATGGGGAATTTTGTTGGTTAGGTCTTAATGGTTGTTGAGTCATTTGGTTTGTTTGAAAGTTATTTGATTGGAAGCTATTTGGTTGGAAGTTATTTGTTTGGAAATTATTTGGTTGGGACATTTGTGGATTATAAAAATGTGGTTGGAAATGATGTTGTCTCTTATAATTTGGAATTGCCGTATTTGAATTTCTAGGAAGTGCAAAATTGGAGACGTTTTTCTGATAACTTTGTGGTTTACTATTTCTTTTACTATTGTATCTAAAATGGTCTGAGTCATCTCTAACACTACTAACATAGTCGTCCTTTTCTATAATCCTTAAAGCTTCTTCTAATGACGAAACGTTACGATTTCTGAGAAGTGAACTGTATGGCTGTTTAACGTGTGCTATGAATACGGCCAAGGCGCTTTTTTGGAAGTTGTTACATCTATCTAGGATAATTTCTTTGTTTGTAAGGTGTAAGTATATATAATTATTATAAATTGTAATCAAATTTTGAAATCTTTCATAGAACTGATAAACGGTTTCATTTGGTAATTGTCTCATATGATGGAGATCAAAAGTTAAAGATATATCATCTCTACGGTCTGAAAATTTTGATATTAGTACCCTAACTATATCATCTATTTCTCTAGCATTGGCAATTTCTATAGCATATTTAGCATTGTCATATAGTTTCGAAAAAACTGCGTTCCTAATAATTTCGTTTTGTATACATGTCGGATTACTACTGTCATGATATCTATTCTTGATTTCCCTAACTCTTGAAATAAATGAATTTAGTTCTGCGGGGTTACCGCCAAAACTTGGAATAGTGTCGATCAATATATGATCAAATTTGGGGATGTTTTGAAGGACATATTTGCTAATGAGTTTGCTAAGTTCTCTATAAAATCAATACCAATTTCCATAAACTAATTCGCGTACGTGGAATTATGTTTTCAATGGAATGCAAAAATAAAATAAACTTGTATATATATTATTTAATCAATTAATTAATTAAGAAAAATTTAAACTGTAAAAATTGCTTTCTTATCTCCAGCGATTGAAGGATAAGGGAGGATGGCAATTTTACTATCAATTAAAATTTTTCACTCACCAGTTCCAGATGTTTCGGCGAATTTCCTCTTCGCACTTTTTTTCACACAATATATTTTTTTCACTTGCACTTTTGCACACTATGAATTACAATCACCTTTGAATTGATTGGAAATCCTGCGATAGGCCTTTCCGAATTCAATCCTATTGATTTTTCTATCACTTTTACTAATTATTGGTTCTGAATTCTGAATGATTGAGATCAACGGATATCTGCGATAGATGATCCTGAATTGATCCTATCGGTTTTTCTATCACTTTTACTAATTACTGGTTCCGAATTCTAAATGATTGAAATCAATGGATATCTGCGATAGACGATCCCGAATTCAATCCTACCGACTGCGCCAATTTTATACTCGTTATTCGAGAATAAAATAAAAAAACTTTATTTCTTAAATTACAATAAAATATATAAAATAACTGAATTTTACAATATAATGATATAATGAATTAAAATTATATAACTGGACTGGTGTAAGTACTGGCAAAGATTATCCTCCTCGAATGTAGAGATCTTGCTACTTATATAGTTAAAAATATGCTTTATCAGCAAGGAGGATCTTGTGGCTAGATATAAGCTATGTCAGCGGGATGGATCCCGTAACTAAGTAAAATTTTATTTCATTCCATTCATTTAATCCGACACATAATAATTTCAGGCGTACGAGCGCCTTTGTGAAACGTACATGCCGTAAATTATACAAATATAAACGTTACTTTAAAATGCTTTACTTTATATTACCGTGAATGTTATTAGAATTCGTTGTGATAAATAACTATTACAATTTACAAAATAGAGACTCTAGCTTGAAGCATAAAAATTATTTACAAGTGTACCTATCTGGCTGAAGCAATTTGATGCAAAATATACCCTTTAATTGTTTGCACAGACTCTGTATTTATGGGCTTATGTAATGTGCCATTCATTAAAATGACGTCTCATATTATTTATGTTATCGATTTTTGTTGATTATATTGATTCTATTGGTTCCAGATATCATCTATATATCATATGTTAACTAATTTTTCAGAATACAAAAATTCATAATGTATATATTCTCATCATAGTACAAGAAAACGTTGTTTCATGTTGCCCATTTCTCCTTTTTTATTTATATTATACCAGCTTAAATCTTATGAAATTGTTCACAAAATTATATAAATGATTTGTAAGAAATATAAAATCTGTATGCTTCAAAAATTTCTAATATATGAAAAATACTGTAGTATCTTTCGGATAATATTTGGCAGTCATTGACAAAAATACTCGTCATCTAGGATTGACAGAGTATTGTATATTGACAAATCTACTCGTCATGCAATTTATAACGACGTGTAGTATCATTTTTTTTTTTGAAGAAAATTCTCAATTTTAAGTTATTTAGAATATTTTGAAACTATACTGGTATGAAATAAATAATAACAAGTTGCATTTTTCTCATAAATAACATTTTATCTCGATTCTTACTACACAAAACTGGTGGGCACAGTTCAACGAGAGTGCCACAGTTATTATATTTTGCAATTTTTATGTAAAAGTTACTTTATATCTAGTGTACGGTAGTAAAGTAAATAATTATTGTTGAGTTATTTTTTTGCTGGTTTTGTTTCTGATTCGACAACAGGACTTATATGTTGTCGAATACCTATGTTTCACATTTCAACTAGGAATATTATCTCAGGCAAAACAATGGGTTAGAGCGATGAGATTTGAATCAGAAGTCCCAGATAGTGGTGATTTCGGTTGGCAATATAGATTTGGGTTACCATCCATGAAAATAACGATTCGGTCAACCAATTTATCTGTTCACTAATTTACCTTCGCTCTAATTTACCTACCAGTACTCCAGTATATCTATAAACCTATTTGTCAGTCTACCAATTCAGCTAGCCACTAATTTACCTGTCCAACAATTTACCTGTCCAACAATTTACCTGTCCAACAATTTACCTGTCCAACAATTTACCTGTCCAACAATTTACCTGTCCAACAATTTACCTGTCCAACAATTTACCTGTTCAACAATTTGTCTACCATTTTACCTGTCAACCCGTCACATGTCTACCAATTTACCTGTCAACCTGTTTCCGTGTCGCATTAGGTTATGTTCCATTGTATTCATTATTAATAAAAGGAAAACTGGTCAAGTTTTCTAAAAAATATTCAGTATTGGTGATATAGAATCTACCATAGACTCAATGTTTACTATTAATTTCTCTAGGAATAAAATATAGGATCGATTTTGTCGTAAGATAAACAAATATTATGAAAAAACTATATTGCGTACAGTCTTTTTTATATAAAATTGTACTAAAAACTGTCAAAATGCTATGTATTTGCTGTGCAATCAGGCGTTTTACAAATAATATATACTCCCACGCATGTTTTATGATGCCACACAACAAAGATGCACTTATGATAAATTGTGCGTTTGACGTTTGTGCGTTTTGTGGATTAAGTTTTCTACCAAAAAATGCCCGACTGCATAGCAACCAGATACAATTTTGACAGTTTTTATTACCATTTTATATGAAAAACGCTACGTAGCATAGCCTTGCTATAACATTGGCCTATTTTACGACAGAATTGGCCCCACAGTCTTACTAAGCACATGGATCATCCTTTAAGATGATAGAATATAGTATAAGTGCACCCTATATATTGCTAATTTGAGTACGATTTCCGGCACTTGTCGGTAGTAAATTTTGAAAGTTTTTAGTACCATTTTATATGAAAAATGCTACGAAACAAAGCCTTGCCAAAACATTGACATATTGTACAGTTGAATCGACCCTATAGTCTTACTTAGCACATAAATCATTCTTTAAGATAATAGAATATAATATAATTGCACCCTATAAATTGCTAATTCGAGTACGATTCCGGCACTTGTCTTCTCCAAATTCAACTGTCAACTATCCACCGAACCCAGGCAGGTAGTAACGAATAATCCATTCGTGTGATACATTATCAGAGCAAATTCCATACATGCTCCTACGCTGCGAGTTTTGTGAAGTGACGAGGGTACACCGTCATCGGTCAGCGCTGCTAACTAACTATTCTGACCAGCCAGGCTAACATGCAGCATACCTTATTGCCGCAATGACATACCTTTGCTGAGCGCTGACCGGGCGCCCGTCCCTCTGTTTGGCCGATGGTGTCAAATGATAAACCATAAACCCGAAGAGTTCACGAGATATGCCAGATAGGAGATTGTTAAAACCATTATCTAGGTGAAGCGATATTCCGGTAAATTTTAGATGTTTGGATTGAGAAATATGTTTATAGAACGTAAGTTAAAATCGTACACTTTATTGTTGCTTATATATTAGTTTAGGACATATGTCTAGTCGATATTTGTCCAGGCTAATTAAACAAAGTAATTTCTACCCAAGCTAGATATAAAATTCCATAGATTGCACTATATTATGCAATATTTAAGTGTTTTGTGCATATTCGGATTCATAAAAAATAGTCGAACAAAAACATATAGTTGATATGACACTGTACAATAATTCAGTGACTACAGATTCTGATGATCTTTCATAATCAGATTGGCAAACATATATTAGAACAACACACGAAAACATATTTATATTTTTATTACTACGTGTGAAGTATTATTAACAAAAATTTGGTACTAATAAAATGTATTACGTATTGTGAATTTAATTTTAAGATAAGATATAAAGGTTCTGTTGTAACAATATAGATTACAAAAATATATAGAAGTTCGTGATCCACCGAGATGCTGCCGAACTCTTTAAATTATTACATTGTGTTCAAATTTTCGAAGGACCAGATATACGTGGATAATGCCTATATCAAACCGATTAAAAAATGATAATTAGTTTAATTGTTGTATATTTAAATGAAATAATACGATGTTAGGATTTATAAATGATAAGTTATACAGTTAAAATGATACTTGTTGCTTAGTTGAAATTTGAGTTAATACTTGTTACTCAGTTGAAGTTTGAATTAATACTGATGTTTGTTAGATGAAATTTTAAGATTTCACTAAATTACATAGATTTTACAATTTCATATTATTTTTACGATTGGTTCTTTTTGTAAGCGACATCCCATTACATTTTTGACCGAACAGGTATTAACCAGGTGATTCCTTGGTACGTGGAATTGAACCGGGAACAGGTGATTAGAGATTTTTAGAAAAATGGATTAGTGGTATGACGATAGATTTAGGGACAATATGCCTAACAATAAAAAAGATTATTTTATATTTCGATATTTTATAATTAAGGATAAGGGTTTATTATTGATATCCTGTATGAAAGTGATAAAATGTACTTATATTATTTCATTAGACTAGGGTTGAGTAAGGCGTTAACAGGTTCCAAAACAAAATATTAACCTAATATGATAATTCATTAAGATTTGACCATGTGAAGTGCTCAAACTCAAATATTGTAGATCTAAGTTTTTATTCATATTAGTATTTAAATAATAATTAAAACTAAATACCACTTTTTGCCAAATTAGCGGTTAATATGATTGTATTAAAATTCAAAAGCCTTGGAACTGAAATTGTATACATGATATGTAAAATTTTGTCATGAGTAAAAGGGCCGAAATTACATTGCACAAATATATTTTTTTTAACCTGATACTTTAATGCGGAAAAACTATTCATTATATAAAACTTGATTCACGAACATTGCCAAATAGCCATGCGTCTATTATTCATAGATATATTACTAACTGAAAATATATGAAAATAAAAAATCCGTTCATTTTAAAATATCATGGTAGTATATAATTGAAATATTCACAATATGCTAAAAAAAATATTTTGAAACCCAATTCATTCATAAAAGAAATATATTATCACTTCTATACATTTATCGCAGAGTAAAAAAGCTATTTGCATTGTTATTAACAAATCATATAATTCTTATCAAATATTAACTAACCACGCATATACCAGCTAAAAAAGAAGAAAATTTCTAATAAACCAATGTGTATGACAAAGGTTATTGATATTATTATTATTTCATACAGAAGGTTTGTGTTGTCATTACCTAACTTCAGCTAATGTTGACAATATAAAACTTTCATAAAAATAATTAAATATCCTGAGTGTTTAAATTTTAATCTATGTTCATGGCACACAGTGGCTATAACTACGTACAAAAAACTTCTGTAATAGGAGTAGAAAAAATTGTAGAAATCGATACTATTAAGAAATCTGTAATTTCCTAATAATACTATTAAGAAATCTGTAATTTCCTCTTCTATATTGTATATATATATGTATATATCACATATAATGTTCTCACAAATGTTGTTCAAAGAACGATGGTGCACAATGTCTGATTACAAATTATTCATAATTTGGGTTTTCTCTGCAATGTTATGTTACTTGATATGTATTCCGCCCCATTGCACGTAATCTTACCCTTTTGCGAATTAAAATTCATACTCGCATTTATATATACATTATGCCAAATTCATAGACGTACGGCTTACATATATGCACGGTTGAAATATAAATGCGTACATGATAATGTATGAAATGATAAAATATTACCATCAAATGCAAAACCATTTGTAGGAGCTGAAATATTTATTAATCAAGATCTCTCATTTATTCTATAATATAATACATCCCCTAATAAATATCTCCTAATACATTTTTCAACTACGCAAATTTTTAAAACCTCCAATTAAAAATGTATCTTTTATTACATTTGATGTAAATTGATTTGATTTTCAGAGTTAATTACAATTGATATTGGTATTTAAAAATCAAAAGTAATAAAGCTATTTATTTAAAATAAATTTATAAAACCTAATACACTTGAATCTTGAGTTACGCTTATATAAGTACAAGGCGTCTCCACCGTACACAGATCAACAAATATTCCGAAGAGAAGCTTCAATAGAAATTTTGAAATATCTCCGATAATTACATTATGAGTTGAAAACTTGTTGAATCGTTTTTAAAGAAACAATTTTGATTCGTTCAGGAATGCGCATAAATTTCCGCCATCAATTCAAACCTCATTTATATACACGGATCAACATGAATCTCCCTGTTGGCAAAAGGGAATTATCATTTTAGAACTGACAGAACAGACAAGCGATAACAAATTTCATACAATTGTTTCGAATTGTACGACTGTACGGCGTTAAATCTACCAACAGAGAACTTGATAGGATGATAGGCTCTTGCAATTATTGTACTTTGAAATAACCAAATAGGCCAACAGAAATTTATTAGATAAGTCACTTTAATATTTTGATGGTTGATGCAATGTGAGTTTTGGAACATATTTATTTGCGTATGGACAAAAAGAATATTTTTTATGTAAATGTAATACTCATCAGACTTACTTTTCAGAATCGACAAATTTATAAATCAAAAAAGGAACATCTCTAGTGGTAAATGTGCATTGAAATAACAAAAAAGGCAAGAAGATAGTGAATTATTAGATTTATACAAAATCATATCAATATTTTGATAATTTCAAGTAATTTTAATTTCGGCAACTCTATTTGTAAGTGATAGTAACATTCTATCAGACAATAGATGCTTCCGAATGGGTACAGTATTTACTATAAAAAACAACTTGTGTATGTTGTAATACGTACGTTATGTATTCTTGGGTATTTTAGTTTGTTTGTTTGTTTAACTAAAGTCGCATTCATTTCTTGATTCATATACGAAATATAATGCTATAGTTTGAGAAAGGAATGTTGTGTCCAACCGCAAAGTAATTATACTAGAACTTTGAAATGATAGCACTAAACAACAAGTATGCATGTATAACATGCCACGAAAATAACTCAAATGCACCGAGCAAAAACTTGTGCTCGACTAATGTGGAGGTTTTCATAGTGTTTTAATAGTTTCGAAAAAATCTGTTTTATGTAATAAATTCCTAGTACTTCGTATAAGAGAAATTTATCCTTAACGCTTTCAAGTTATGAGAATGTTGATGAATTTAGGTTTATAAGTTTACTTTATCACGTCATGAATTACAGAAGGTATATCAATTATTTTTCAGTTTTTTTCCGGCGCATTTGTTTCGATATTTATGGCCTATGACATAGGATTTATTGTAACATATAAACATCATTTTTCTATATGAGTGCAAATTGTTCATATCAATATATATTTCTGAACAAAAGTAATAAAATGATGCAAAATATAATAATTTATTATAATTTAATATCAGATATCTTGTATCATGTTTGTATTTCACATGTCTAACTTTCCTTTTGCAAATATGTTCATGTTTAAGTAATCGAGTTGTTTGATTTGTTAAACAAGCAGTAATTAATTAATATTGTAAGTATAATATTAAGATAAATTTTACATTGATATACTCTAAATATGAACTTATGAAAGTTCTACCGAAGTGTATGATAACGTTAATCAGAAAATAATTTAGTTATTCTGTTACAGATATTATTGCAAAATTGTAATAGTTTATTCGTTTCATAATTTAAGTAAATATAAATTATGAATTAAAATATTTTCAAAAGTTGATATTGCGACGTATATATCAGATATTACCCATGCTGACTATTAATAAGTACTTATGTAGCGTATCTTTAGTAAAAAAAATGATAAACATTTAGTAATTTATTTTTATTGTTAAATGTTAAACGTAAAGGTAAAATACATAAAATAATTTATTTATATTTTGCAAATAGTTAAAGAAATAATGTAAAGAGAAATCTAAAACTGTAATATCCTTTCATAAAGTTTTTGTAAGTAAAAACTAACTTTGAAAATGTTAACAGCAACCAAAGTGGTACCAAAAAAGATTTTCATTTTCATATTTCAGAATAAAAGAAATTTGATTTTAAAATAAGCTGTAATAATTGATAGCCTGAACAAAACTTAGATTTTGACTAGGGTCCAGAGAGATAAAGAAGTATGTTTGTTCGAACAAGTTTACATTATTGCATCGAGTCAGACAGCCGAGCTTTTAATGAGTGTAAAGTAAGTTTTTTTTAAGTTTCTACTTCTGTGATCTACTGGTTAATTTGCTTAAAGCTGAACATCAGTACCTAGTTACAAGTAAATAGCTTTTTCTAAATGACTAATCCATCGTATTTAAGGACAGTAATTCAGCATTTACGTAGAGAATTTTATATATATATATATATATATATATATATATATATATATACATATACATATACATATATATACATGTATAAAGTAAAATTTAATTTTCAACTATATTTAAATATTTAAATTCCAAAAAACTATATCCATAAAACTTTCGAGCGAATGATGCTATTATAAAAGCTAATGCATTTCACTACCCATTCTATTTAGTGCCGACGAAAGCAATAATGTTCTTTTCAACTACTAGTTGGTATTTCAATCTGCGCATTTCTAGTTTTTCTCACAACGCTTTCTGGAAATATAATATTTTGCTTTCAAAGATGTCTCTGACCTGACACGTTAGCTCGTTTCCTTATAAATTATTTATAAAGCTTCACCGACGCCATATAAATAGAGAAAAATAACTAGGAAAGTGAAAATTTTATAAAGAAATTCGCTCTGCGCGTGCAGGTAATTGTCAGATTATGTTTGTTATAACTGCGATTTTATTGAGATGGTAAACATAAATTTATATATGAAGTTCTATCAGTTACTACAATTCCGAATTATAGCATTTGCCAAATTTTTCATATTCCAGACGCCAAAAACGAAGGTCAAGAAAAAAAAAAGATGTTTTTTTATTATACTATAATTTTACATCTAAAAGGACAAGTAAAAATCTGAATTTTTTATCATATTTTTTGCATCCACAATGTCCTTAATCCACGCAGCAACTATTTATTTAGAAAGTTGATAATAAGAAGTATTTTAGCAAAAATGTTTACCTTATACAATGAAGACAAAAATATATGGAAAAATGTATCAAGAAAAATACTTGCCAAGAAAATAACACGTGCTCTAGCATAATTCAAATATTAAAAACGAATTTACAAAATTCCAATTAAGTTTGAAGATAGATCATGTGAAATATAAAATAGTGACAAAGTAACTGAAATAGAATTCCCAAATTCTGGATCCATTTTTAACGCTTCCATAATGTGTTTTATATATAAATATGGAACTTTATATTATTTTAATTAGCTTGTAATATATAATAAATAAAAATTTATTAGTTTAGTTAGTTTTCTCGGTTATAAATAACCACGATTTAACTGGATGGTTATGTAAAAAATGACTTCTATTAATTATAAAACAATTATACTTTTGTAAATTTTTTTTGTAAAATTTCAAATAAAGCATTGAAAGGAGCTTTCTAAAAAGCGACGTTAAAAGGAAATATCATCACAAGAATATTTCAAATGATATATTAATCTGATATAATGAAGTTGATTGTGATAATGAGATAGATATTAGATACCAAATTAAAAATCGAACAACATTTAGTTTTTTGTTATATAAAATTATATCTATCGAATGCAAATACTTTCGTTTGGTACCAACTTTTTGATTTCTAAGTTTCTATTGCTCTAAATCAACTATTAATATGAGTTGTCAATAGTCATAGAATAGTTAAAAACAGGAATATGAATCATAACCGATCTCTTCTATACATATAAAAATCATATATCACATTTATCTATTAAATGGTATGCCAAATAAGATATTTCTCACGTTGATGCATCTAATACAGTCAACAATCAATCACGAAAGATACGAGGGCTATTATACTTCATTTTAATAACTAGATGTAAAAAATCGCATTTTGGTCTGGAAATTAATTCATAAGTATAACCTACAAAAATTATTTATATGGTTTAGGTAGTTAATTCATATAATTAAATGAATTTCATTGAATGTTCTCACAATTAGTAAGAAATTTTATTCAACGTAATTCACATCGTTATCCAGACCGACATTTGCCAAGTATGGGACAAATGGTATGCACTCAATTTAACACGTAAAATATTCCATAATTCAAGATTATATTACCCGTGTGTCTGCATATTTCATACCAAAAATTACTAAAATAATTCTCTGTGCTTAATAATCCGTTTTTAATTGGTGCACCAAAAAGCTCTTTACCCCATGTTAAGGTCACAAAGTATGCTAACATGTTTGAATACTCGCGAAGACTAAATGGAATTATGACATTCTCTTAAACCTCTTCAAAGGTTTTGATGTTTTAATTGGTCTTGAATGATGTTATGATTATCAAACGGCAAAGTTATTTTATGTGAAAAGAGGTACGAATTGAATCACGTAGATATAAGTCTAGACTTTAAGTGGCAAATGAAATATACGCATACCTATGTTTATTCAAACTGCGAAGTCACTTCAAATTTACATTCATAATGTGAGTATCAGACTTTGCTGCTATTTTAAATTATTGTGTTTTATTTAATAACATATTTCTTGTTACTATATTCAACAAAATCTATACGTAACGTAAAAATTTGACTGGATGTTAACAAATGTATTAACAGGGTCTCAGAATCTTGTCAGAATTCGACTATTAGTTAAATTGTACTAGGTATTTGAAAAAATATATTTTATTATCATTTAATTAAACTAGTGGCGTATGGCATTGTGGTTTAAAGCAAATCGCTGGATTTTCCAGTACCAAAAACCATTTTTTTTTCAAAAAGATTAATTTTTTTTTAAAACTTTGAAAAAAATATTTTTGATAATTTTGAAATGTTTGAAAAAAGTTGACTTTTAATACCCATAGAAATGTAAACAAAAACTATACATAAAGCCCTTAGATTGCTGTTAATTTTAATGATGCTAAAATATATGAAGACAAGCAAACATTTTTCTTAGTGCTTTATTTAAAAAAAAATCATTTTATTGCATGAAAACTAAGACTTTAGTGGAAATATATGGATTTTCGAATATTGATTTCAAGTTTTTTTGTTTTCTATTTGTTATTGATTTGTCTGATTATTAGCCTTCGTTAAAGGATGACAAAGTTTTCAATGTAATTTCTAAATAAACTGACTTTTAACATAACTCTATTAAAAGAAGTTTTAGTGTTTCAAAAATTATATTTTTTTTCTCAAGATTTACTCTATTGGAGGTAAAAATAATATAGCATTATCAATAATAACAAGTAATAAATACTTGTAATTTATGTAATTATGTAATTTATGTAATAGACGTAACAAAAAGCTAAATTTACAAATATTTTTTTGTTTTACAAATATAAAATAAGTTATAATCTCAAAAACGTTATATAAAGAATACAAACTGAAAAGAAAATAGTGTATGCAAAATACCAGAATTCAAACAAATAATTTTAAAGTATATTTTAGTCTGTAAAAACATGAATAAGGAATTGAAGAATACATAACTTTATATCACAAATATTGCTTCAAATAACTTGTTTAATAATTACAAATACAAATTCATAAATTTGTTGATAATTTTATATTATTGAATATTATAAATTGAACATCACATTATTCCATGAAACTACAAATTTTAAATATTAAAAAACCGATAATCAACAATTCAATCCCAGTTTTTAATTTTTGTTGATTGTTTAGTAAATGATATATTATTGATTTTAATTCCAATTAAGTAAATCTTGAAAATAAAAACAGTTTGAATTTTTGGAATACAAAAACTTCTTTTAATAAAGTACATGCTTTTAATTACCAACAAATGCTTTTCGAAACACGGAAATTCATTTAAATATATTATAGCTCATGATATTCTGTAATTATTCACATGAATACAAATTATAGTGGATGATTTATTGTATTGTTTAGTCTAATTTAACATTTGTTTATGTTAATTTTACAAATGTCATAGAATAGATGAAATTATTTGGAACAATAATGTAATATAATATTTGGAACAATGATGTATGTTTCTACAAATACTCTGTTATTCTATGATATAGAACTTCAATTTGACATCAATTTCCAAATAGTTTTGAGAATATTTTTCTAGGAAATTAATCACCTAATAGTTTACATGATATTAGCTTTATATAAATAAGAAGTAATATTTTTATGGAACTAAACAAAAAACTGCTTTTAAAAAATTTAAATGAAAAAAGAAATAAATACTGATAAAAAATACGTAGAGTAGCGGGTAACACAAGCGTCTTATCTGAGTTTGAAATTCTCAAATTGTTTCTAATATTTTTTGCTTATTGCTGTATAATTTGTCATCTGTATCTTTCACCCCATAGACTGGATGAAAAAGCGCAGCTGGAAGATAAACAGATTCAATATCTTAATTTTAAATTTTCGGGGTTTTACGAAATAATAGCTACATTATTCAATCAATGCAAAATATAAATTTTATATGCATATTTTTTATGAGGATAACACTGTATATAATCTTGATATGGTAAGTCGTCAGAAATAGTCATCAGCATAATTAGGATAAAATAATTTATTTAGCTCTTTGAAATTTGCATTTTTTTGTTTAATTTAATTTTTCTATTTACTATTACTTATAAGCTTTGATACAAGATGTATGAAAAATTATGTTCAATCTAATTTAAAAATAATAATAAATTTTTTAAAACAATTAAATAATGTTCATATAAACATTATCTTAAAATCTCAAAGTTTTTTTTTTTTAATAATTTTATTTGATCATCTATCTACAGGAGATATAAAATCAATTGCATGGCTTAGAATTGAACAAAGAAAGAAAAAGCTAAGATCTGCATCCAGTGATGCAGTTCTTTACAGTATGATATATAAAAATCTCAAAGTAAACAACAGTGCTCATAACCAAAAAACTAACTACGAAAAAATATGTGTGTTAGTATTTCAAACATCTCATAAACATAAAAATCAAGGTAAGGACTGGTTATACATGTTTTCCCGTCTATTTTCATTTATTGTTAAAAAATGCTCTAACTTGTTTTGAGATATTGGTGATGGATTTCATACTCTATTATTGAATTTTCAATATTCACATTTGGAAATGCAAACATGATTTTATCACTACTTCTTGGTCTCAAGATGTACTATTACATAGAAATAGATGTACAAGTGTATTAACCTATTTGTGCATGTCTAACCGAAATGACGTCGGTAGAAAGATGGAATACGTAACTAGAAAAGGGCAAAAATAAATAAACAAGCAAAAGAAAGAAAATGGGAAAAATAGAAACGGTATTCGTTCCCGCGAAATAATTGAAACAGTTTTGTATGAGAAATTCATGAGGTACGAACGTTTGGCGAGGCGCCGCGGCATACACGCCGCCGGTATAAAACTACCGCAAACATGTGCAAATAGAGATTGCGAGATCTTGAGGCAGACGTACTTATTAATTTTAGTTGAATTCGTTTCGAATATTGAAAACTGTAATATAAAACCCAGCAGCATGAGATGCACTTTGAACCAAGTGCTTAGCAGTTTGGTATACTTTGAGACGCCACACTAAGAAAAATTGACTTCTAAATTCTTAGTAATTTTGCGCACTTTGAGATACCATAACTAAGAAAAATTGATTTAACTAATAGTAAGAGCTTCGAAATTTGACACAACTTGAGAAACCACAACTAAGTACAATCGATTTAACTAAGTGCATAGCAGTTTCGCATACCTTGAGACACTACAAATAAGAAAAATCGAAGAAATTACGATATATATATATATATATATATATATATATATATTATATAGTGTAATAATCGCGATATCTATAAAAAATATTTTTTTGTATAAATCTATACGTTTTGCCTTTAGACCTTGACAACAATGTATTGCTCTACCCATCATGCATAGGAAAAATTGCTTATCTGAACTTTAAAATTAGAATTAACAATAATTTTCTTTACATATTGAACGAGTTTTTCTTTACATATTTAAATATTATAGTATTAATTTGGCAATATTTAGATATATTGGTAAAAAAACTAGTGAGCTATTTTATTCTTTTGCAAGGTTTCTGATACATATAGCCTTAAACTAAGGCTAAAAACGCAACGTATTCTATTGACCAAACAATTTGTGCCAACTTTTGATGATACTTCTAGTCCTATTTTTTAAGTAATACTCAAATTCGACAGATTTTAATTTTTTTTAGTAAAATTGTTGAGTAAAGTCCTAATTCTTGAAAACTTCCGATATTATGTTATTTTTTTAATGTGGTCATTGAAATGTTATTTACTGTTACGGTTCTAAAAGTGAAATGTGCTAAATTAATAAAAGTTTAATACAATAACTGAAAAATGGACATAAATTCAGCAAAGCTTCAGGTTGCACTTAAAAGCTCATAATTTCCAAACAACGTGGGATAATTTTTTTTTTCTATTTTTTTCAGTACTGTTAAGGTCAATACTATCACCCCGTTTGGCTTTACGTCAAAGCCTGGGACACCCTGTATATAGTACACCCTGTACTCAAATATATTACACTTGAATTTAATCTTCCATGGTTCATTAAAAGATGATTAGGTGATATTTCTCACTTCTTGCAATGCATTGTGTACTATGGACTAAGCCGAAGTGAAAAAAAGCTATGGTATCTTCATGAATTAATATTGAATTAAACTATATACAATAATAATAAAATAAAAGCAATATTGCCAAGCATATATTATTATAAGTATGCTGAGCCGACGGACCTGTACCCAAGCCTACAATTCGAAAGTTCCATTTTTTTAATATCCTATACTAATATTTACCATTTAATTAAAAATAATCATTTGTTTTTTACACTACAGTCTATGCCAAAATGTATGAACATTAATGTGAGTGATGTTAAATGTAGAATTACAATAACTAAAGTGAGTAGCCTCAATTCATACACTTAAATTTCAATTATATAGCGAAAACCAAAGAAGCCACAACATGCAACACACTCAAACACACAAACACATACACACACACACACACATATATATATATATATATATATATTTATATAGACAAATAGCGAAATATGTTCATTAAAATTGTATGTTAAAAATTTGACATTTCAAAAATTTCCCTTTGAACAAACTCCAAAAAGATTCATCAAAATTCGAATAACCATATAGGAGGAGTTAGAATTCATACATTCGTACAGAAAAATTTTATATATAAGATAAAATGCATAAAATATGAATGTAAAGTTAAAACGCGATATTTTGTATACTGTATATATGTAACTACTGTATTGTCCATTACAGAATGTAAAGTTAAAAAGTTCCAAGCAGAGATTTTAACTTATAATTGTATGAAGTGCAGTGTAGTGGCGCAATAAATTAGTGTGTGTGTTTAAATGAATTTATATATCTTATTCCGCAAGAGCGCCGTGCAAAAACTAAATTGGTTATTTAGAAATGTGAGAGAACTTGCACATATAGAGCGCCATACTGCAAAAGGAACGCACTAGTAAATTAGTTTTTCTAGTGGGATGCAAGTTAATAAAATGAAATCGTTATACGCCACTAGAGCTGCGAAACGAACGCCACGAACGCTTTAGAAATCGCTATCGGGGAAATGATTAATTCGTTGTAATGAGCAAATTGATTTATTTCTGGAAAAAATACACGGGAATAAACACGTGTAATGTAGTTCATTATTTTTTATATTGTTTACATGGATATAAAATTTGAGGAGCATAAACAAAAAAATTAATGAATCAATGTGTGTGTGCGTATGTTTGGATACAATATCTCGTCCACGATATCGGAAGCATATTTCGACCGATTGAAGGCGAGATGTGCTAATACGTTTTTAGCAAAGGCAGGTCTAGCCGTTCCGGAGATATGAAGCAAAAATCGCAAATATATCAACTTTTTGAGAGAACAGCTTAATCCCATTAGAACTATTCTCAAACTTTCGATTTGTATTGATTGAGTAAATAATTCATCTCATTTTTGCGAAGGCAGGTCTAAGCAATTTCGGAGATACAAAGCAAAAAAAGGAAAGAATAACTGAACGGCGTATCCGATTAGAGTGATTTAAAAAACATATTGATTGCGTCGACGGTGTGAGGAAATAAAGAATTTTCTTTTCATAGATCCACCAGGATGCTGCCCGAAATTGACAAAATAGTACACTCTACGCGAAAAATGCCAAATGACCAAAAATAATTAGTGACTATATATCAAACCATTAAAAGATAATGTTTAGTTTAAAATATTGTATGTTAAGATAAAATGATACTATGTTAAAGATTGCTAAATCTTGTTACATGATTAAATGTTAAGTTAATATAATACTTGTAACTTAGATGAGTGAAACAAACAAACTTTTCAATCGTGAAGTTTTTTACTATTCATTACTATAGAAAGTGTACTAATAACTATCGATTAATAAATTTCATTAAAACCGATTATTATTCAAATAATAACATTCATCACATCTAAAAGATAGACAATACCTTTTATGCAATTTATAAACATCTCAATAAATCTGTACATAAATCTACCCTCTGGAACTGCGTTTTGTACGTCGATTCACAATAATATATTCTACAACATAAAATTATACGATATGTCATAAAAACATTCAGCTGCAATTGCTTTTCATTATTTGATTATATTCTGATTTTATAAAATAACTAGATAGACTTTTTTATTTTTAGTAAAAATTTCTCTGTAAACCAGTCAATTCATTTGCTGGCAGTGGCATTCGTCCTACATTTTGCGTTATTATATTCCGAGGAGCAACGCGTATGATGTAACATGGAAAACAGGGAAGTGGAACCTTTAAAGCTAATCCAGTAAGATTTACGAGGTAATTTTGTATTAACGCGAACGCATTGATTGATGAATGGATTGTAATAAATTTAGTTAATTCATAATAATGGTTAACGGTGCAAATATATGTTTGTGGGTTGCTTATATGAATTAACATTAATAACTAGGGTGTTGTGTTTGGGATATGAGAATGTTGCAAAATTTGAATTCTGCCTTTAAAAATGTATATCATGTTTGAAGTTATAGAAAAATACCAAATATTTTTTATAATTTCTATTATATTTTTTTTATATTTATAATTATATATAAAACTTATGTCGACTTATAGAACAAGAGTGTCAATATTAAACTTGTAAAAACAAAAAAAATTTTTTAATCATTTTTTTCTGGTATTAATGAATTAGGTGATTTTTAAGTCATAGCAGCTTATAGCTTCTGTGTATAAAAATTTTATCTTACAATCAGGTTAAAAACACTAGTTTATCTTCATAAATAAAGATATTGGTTAACTTGTCAACGTTATAGAATTAATAGTTATACGTAATCTCACGAAAAAATCCATATTTATTTGATAATATATCGAAAAACTTGTAATGCGGCCAGAAAGTCACGCAACCCTAAAGGTTTAATTTAAATAAAAAATTTAGTCAGTAGAATAGTCGCCAAGTTACTATGTATATTTATCAAATAGTTTCCCTGTTGTGTGTAAATAAATTTGTTTATGTAACTATTGATGAAAATCTGTATTGCTAGAATTTTGTTTATACAACATTAAGTACCACATTCATGATTTTGGGTCAATTGCAAAAACAAATCAAAATATAGTGACATAGTAAATAAATTAGTAAATATAATTCAGAAAAGGTTAAGACACGTTGACATGCTGTTTTATATAAATAAATTATGTCTGACATTATTTTATACTTTTATAATTAGTCTGCCTTCTTCGAATGATGCAAATAGCTGGAATTCAGAATAAAAGCATTGGAAACAAAAATAGCTTTTTAGAATGTAACAATAAGTAGTTAGTTTTTCAAGGCAAAATCGCTTTTTGTAGTAGAAGTGCCAATGAATATATGTTTTTTTAATATATTTTTATGACCCATGGCATAAAACATGAATTAGTATTTATTAAAAATTATACAAGTGCATCGATGATTTCATTTATAATATAATATTATATATCTTTTCAGAATTTTATTCTGATAAATCTTGATTTATGGAGGCAATTTTTGGTAATAAAGATTGTCAAACACAATAGGATTACCCCGAATAAAAAAAATAAAATACTTGAATATCTATAATCCTAAATGAATATGCAATATATATTATGTTTATTATTTTAAAATATGTCTCAACATGACTGAGAGGAACTTGTTAAATTATTACTTTGCATGCCCTTTTTACTTTTGTTTTCAACGCTTTATAACTAGGTCAGACTATTTTAATATATGATATTTAAAAACAAAGCGTCAGGACAACGGATAGAAAATTTGCATCATAACAAAATATTTTGTTTTCCTCTATTTTTCTCTAAATGTTTCAAATTCCTGCCTCAGTCCGTCGAACATAGTTAGTTCCATCAGCAACGACAACGGCAGACTATACTTTTATATTTTATATTCAGCTCGACATAGAACCAGTCGAGATTTTATCGTGTAATGAGTAACATTTTGTGATGTATCTTACGATGCCAAAGTAAAAATAAGAAATATTACACTCTCTAGATAACAAGAAGCATAGGAGCCAAATATTCTGCGCCGATTTTCTTCGACCAATAATTTATCGACTTGCGCCGAGAAAAATTGATCCGGGACCTTTTTATGTACGAAATATTAAATCGGACTGATAAGAATTATTACAGATGATATGTTTGCACAAAGGCGTACGGAAAGGCATTTATTGAATATATGAATCGAATATGGAGGGGCAACAGGGTCACATTCAAATTTGAGCAATTATATTGTGAAAACAAACCAAAAGCACATATCACACAAAAAACTATTTGACTATGTTCAGCCCCAGTTAATTAATTGCAAGAATGTGTTATTTTGCTGTTTTTCAAAAATCTATTACCTTGTCTTTTTTGCCTCTTAGGAGAGGTAAAATGGGATGGACCAAGGCCACAGAGGTCCAATGTCTTTTTTAAAATTTCGATGAGATATAACGAAATAATAACTTCATTATTCAACTAATGCAAATATAGATTGTATTAAAACATTTTATTACGAAGATAACTTAGTAAATAAACTCGATCTGGTGTTTCATTAGAAATATTATTCACCAGATTTATTAATTTATTTCTTGAAGAATTTATTTTCGTAAGTTAATTTACTTTTCTCACTTAATTATTATTTATTATTATTAAATTTATGATTTGATTTTATTATTTATTTTTTCCTTGTTTCCCTTTATTTTGATTTTCAACATTCACTCTCAGCTGATAGATTGTATAAATATTCTGATTGTTGAAATATACTGTGAATAATAATAAGAAAATTCCTTTTTATTTACTATTTTTCATTATTTACCTTTACGCCTTTGCCAGGGTGAAGGTTCAGTTGGCCTTTCTTACCCCACCCAGGTGTAAATTTTTATCATGATTATTTAAAGAAACTTGTTGAATCTAACTTAAAATTAACAATACATCTTATAAAATAATTCAATAACGTATACTTAAATTATATTAAGATCCCGTAAACTAAACAACAGTGGTCAAAACCAAAAAACTAGCAACAATAAAAAATACTTTTGTTACGATTTTCAAATATTTCGCGACAGCAACATCGTCGTAAGTATCAAAGTGGTAACTAAACTTCTATTTTTTCTCTACTTTCAAATAGTATAGAAATTCTTATATTTACTTGTTTCTGAGATATCGGTCATGGACCTTTTTACCCGCGACCTTTAAGACCTGTTCTACCCTATATGTAATAACAAAGTACACCCTGATAATAAGCAGTAGTATGAGATTTCTTTATGAAAATATAGATAAAAAGTAATTAATATTTTTAAATAGAAATTTTCCTATACTACTTTAGAATATTGGTCTTTAAGATAATGTTTAGTTTATAGTTGGTAACGTAAAAAATGTCATATTTGCGTTTCCCATATTATGTTTACTCTTAAAATAGTATTTTAAAACAAGCCGCTCTAATATATTGCAAAATGTTTTATATTTTTCTTGATCACTATAATTTTAGATAAAGGTTCCATAAAAATATAAACTATAAACTATATATAAACTATACAAATCAAAAAATTTTACCCAAACTTTCTACAATCTTTGTAATACTTTTCATATTCAGATGGCATTTAAATCAGTAACTATTTGTTATTGTCGACTTCCTACTCATCAAACAAAAATATCTGGTATATTTCTCTATAAGTCAACATAACAGATACAGAACTTATTTATATTTCAAATTGAAAATCAAAACTCATTTATATTACTCGGCAATAAGCTAGTTTTGTTTACAATCAGAATCATATTCGTCGAGCCCGCAGAAACTTTTATTAAAAATTTACCACAGTACAAAGTGCATGCTCATTATATTTTCTATTGCAGATTTTTCTCTTGCAGAAAAAGAAATAAAAATATTTCGCTTGGATAACAAGACATATCTTGCCAAACTCCTATGTCATTCGTAATGAAACATGTATATATGCACATACAATTTGCCAGGGATGTATTTTCGGTTGACATAGCAAGGAAAACATATCGATTATCATAATATAAACAATTATAATTAGCAATTGTTCTTTCTGGATCTAAATTACTGTCAGGTTGCAATGGAGATATATGTTTAGTATCAAAGATCTTTTCTTTGTATATACGCGAGTATATAATATTCAAAATTTTAACTTCAATTTCAGTTATTACGCTCAAATCTATTTAATTGATGTATTAAAAGTGATTATAAACATGTAAGATTAAAATATAAAAATAATCTAGGTTCAAATGCATTTTGATTTACTATTGGAGAATTAATGCGTATAATCATCATTTTTATTCTACAACCTTGTGTTTTTATTAAAACAGGATGTTAGTAATTATTATAAATAAAAATATTCCAATTATAAATAGTCTATATAGAATTAAATATATATTAAATTGATAAAACTTGAAAATCATAAAATTGGCATTAAACCTGCTAAAGAGCCGGAGAACTATTTAACGCTAATGAAATAGTCATATTTTATACATATATTTTCAAACAAATTTATATTCTCCAATAATTAATATTACATACTTTTGTTAAAAATTTATTTAGTCGGTATTGAAGAATAATTTATTTGTTGCCAAACAAGGAGCAAATAAAAATGTAGATGTACGAGACCATGAGTACAAGAAAAGTTAACTGGTCAATGGCATAAACAAGTTAGATTTGATAAAATATTTAGATATTTTAATTCGAATTCTAGTAACTTATGTAAAAATTGCTCTATAATATAGTTTTTTTATATAACTATACAAAAAGCTAAATCTACTGGATAATAACATGGGCCATTTGGTCAACAAGATTATGCTCCAAAGCTTTGGGTACAAATAACTCGCCCAATTTCTTGCTTTGTGCATGTCTGACGACAGAAAGGATTAGTAGTAAAAAAAGTCTATCGCATGATTAGGATAAATGTAATAAAATTGATTGCTATAAAACATATCAGTGCAAACATATACAGACGCACACTTGACCTTAACCGTGCTTTATGCATTACTCCATATAAAAACAACAAATTATAACAACCGATATTTTTAAAAACTGCATCGCATTTACTAAAAAGTTTAGTGATACATGTTAATACCAATTTTGTAACAGTGCATATATGATGACGTGATTTCAATGATTAATATCTTTTCAAATATATCTCCATTTGACAAAAAAGATTGCTGTCATTTCGTTCATTTATAGCCTAGTTGTTCAAATCTTTCAGGCAACTGGATAATCACTTTACTGATTCTTTTATTACTTTTCTTCTGAATAATTGTCCCATTAAAGGCAGTCAAGTTAGATTTCGTATAATTGATAACTAAAATTTTTATTTGGCGACAAGCCTAAAACTATTCATATATAAATGCCAATATATGCAATACATTAAACTAAGTATATTTAAAATAATAATGTTTATAAAACTGTTACATTTAGCGACAACAAAATTACCACAATTTTCTTCTACTAAAATAATAGTTGGAAGTAGAACACGAGCACAACACTATAGAGTATGACGTCATATAGAAAGAGCAAAGCGGGAAAGAGGAAAATCTATTTCCCAGCCGAGGGCATTACACGGACCGGCGGGGGTCAGTAACGCTTGGCAATGGGATAACGTAGAGCGTCCATCTAATTATTCCGAAGTTTATATATTTTTATAATAATATGATTCATTACAAACAAGTTTTGTTATCTCGTTTTCTATATTCAAAGAAATAAATCCTTTTGATCTTATTACAGGATTATTTAATAAAATAAATTCGTGTTAAAAATATCTAAATTAGCTCTAAACTTCTCGAAAGTGAAGGTATATATAGTTAAAGAAAACTATTTGCTAATTTTATGTTTTCTCGAAATTTCAAATAATTTTGTATGATCAGAGCCAAATTTGCAAATAATGTGTGTGTAATTGTGCAAAATGTTTGAATTTTCATCAACGTATTTTCAAAGACAGTACTAAAATTTTAAAGCCGTTCGATTTCATTCGATATGACCTCACGTTGGTAGTTTTACAAGATCATCAATCGAGCAGTTTCTTTAGAATTAACAGATTTTTTATGAAATATTTTTTTGATTACAATCTGTCACACTTGGCACATTCAGTAATTGTTTTTGACTTTATTATATGGATTTTTGAATGAATGGCAATCAATTGGTTGTCCAATCCAATTATGACTAATTAACTATACGCGAAGTATTTGTTGACATTTTTTTAAAATTAATAGAAATGTGCCAAAAAAATTCGCTCGCATTTTCGTAAACTAGCCTGAATCGATTTTAAAAAATTTACAATCAAAATATATCAGACTAGAATGATGCTGATTCTTTTATGTTTTAATAAAATCAATATTTTGATACTGTTTGATAAATAAATTAAGTATTATTATTATTATATTTATTTATTTCAGCCTAATGGCCTAGAAATACATCATTATCTTAAGTCACAATAATACCTAAAACTACTTTATATACAAAAAATAAACAGAAAAGTCTAATCAGGGGGATTTAATAACTTTAACGTTCTAAAAAAATTAAGTATACTTAGTAGTGTAACTGCACTAACAATAAAATTATCAGAAGCAGAAATTATATATATAACAATAACTAATAAACAATTAGTGGCGCATGGCATCGTGCTTTAAGATAAATTGCTAGATCTTCCCATAAAAAAATAAAACTTCTGAAAAATACTTTAAAATTATTGGAAAACTTTGAAAATTGTATCTTTTTAAATATTTGAAATTTTGGAAAAAAATGATCGTGTAATCCTTTTGAAATATAAAATTAAAAATATTATATTTTGACCGCCAAATAGATTTTTTCAGCTCTGAAACAGCTGGAACTGCCTTCCCCAAAATTTTATTTCGTCTTACTATTCTATTACAAATAAAATGTTCTTTGAATCATCAGATTGAATTACAATTTTTTACCATTTTGTCCCGGATCTTCTAAACGGCTGGACCTGCCTTTGCCAAAAACTAATAGCTCCTTCCCTCTCAATAGGAATCAATAATTTTTGTTTGTTGCATTGAAATTGTTTGAATCATTGAAATCGGTTGATCTCCCGAAAACGTGGGCGAAAAATTGTATCCGGACATACATACACACATCAGTTTTTTTAAGGTATGCATAATGTTCAGAAACCTCTCAAACGTAAAGATATGCAAAAAAAATTATTTTTTGATTTTTTGACGATCACTATAACTTATTACCATAGGGGAAATTTATATCATATTTTATTTATATAATCGTATTGTAGCAAATAAATTCTAATAAAAGAATAGTTAAAAACAAAAAAGTAAATGATATTCAATTATGTTTTATATGAAAAATGAGAAACAAAAATCGCAAAAAGGAAAAATATCTTCCTCTTAACCAATTTTATAATATTATTGAAAAAGAAAAGGATATATGGTGCGCTATACAATTATATATAAACGAATAAAATAAAAGGATGAAGATTTTTTTAAAAATCTATGATGACAAATGTACGTATATACAAAGTCAACAAATACACAATAATATATATATATATATATATATATATATATGTACAAATATAAATCGTAATATAGTAAAATGATTCTAATAAAAAATATTTAATGAAATAAAACCAGAAGGTAATGGCTGAAGTATCATAAATAACATATGAAGCAAAATTTCAAATAAAAATCATTATGCAATGTTTTACTTCTTATGATAATTGTTATTACTACTTAGAAAAAGGACTGAAATCTCGCAGTACAGTAATACAAAATTCTCGCTATTATATCCATAAATTTACTATCGATATTGAGCCAGCTCAATATCCAGAGACACGTTTTCACAAAGTACGCTAATCAAATTTTATAATATTGTATGTACATCTATATGATCATATTGATCACCAGTGGTTTTATAGTACACATATGTATGCACATACTGTGAATACTCACTTTCAAAATTCAAAAATATAATTTCTTATTTATTAAGTATCTTTTTACTTCAGATTGAAATGACTTGTCAAAAGTTTTCTAGTTTGCATATTTTAAGAGTCACTGGGTGAGGCCATGCTGAAGAGCGATTTCTGGGCCACGGGAGAGAGAGCAATAACGCAATTCCATGAGATGGGGTGGGTTTAAAGAGATATTCCGGGAGGGTGGTGATGTAAGGAGATTAAGCGGTGGTTACGTTGTCCTATGGGAAAGGCAGCCCTATTCCAAGGAATGTGAAAGATAATGATTATTGGCTGTATTAGTGGTATACACTAATTTCTAGGTAATTATATAGGTAAACTAATAGTATGACTAAAACGGGTAATAATAATATTTACAACTTTAATTATTTAAACGCCAATTAAAAAGAGTGCGCGTAAGGTACACACGCTACTATACTATACACAAACTATCTTACCTATACAAATAACTTTATTTTCAATTAGCTTCAAGATATGAAGAACTGAAGTAACAAAATACAAACTATAACGTTTCATAACCAGCACGACGTTTTTAGATATTTTATTAACATTCCATAGGGTAAGTTATAGTAATCGCAAATAAATCGAAAATGAAAATTTTTATATATCTTTACGTTTCAGAAATTTTTGAACATTTTGGCATACCTTAGAAAAAATGGATGTATGTGTGTGTGTGTGTGCGGATACAAATTTTCGTCGACGATTTCGGGAACACGGTTCAACCGATTTTGATTATTCAAAAAACATTCGATTGCTGTTGATATGGAGACGTGCTGATTAGTTTTTGGCATAAGTAGGTCTAGCCGTTCCGAAAATATGGGGCAAAAACTGCCACAAACAATAACTCAGTTTTTAAGAGAACGGATTGTCCGATTTAAATAATTCAAAAACCATTTTACTTGTATTGACAAGGTAAAGAACTGATCAAATTTTCATGAAGGCAGGTCTAGCGGTTTCGGAGATCTAGTAAAAAAAATGTCATTTGGCGGTCAAAAATGATCATTAGACATATGCACATCAAATTATCAGATATTTTATAGAGATTTTAGCAATAAGTATACATTTTATTTAATTTCCTATCGGTTCCGATGTCTATCCGTTAGACGGCGGCGCAACGCTTACGCGCTTCGATATTTTGTCTCTATGCTGTTAGAGCAGTACGATAGCTATGAAAAAAAGTTCAGAACTTCCAAAATATTTCAAAATAAAGACAAAATTTTTTTCAAAAAGCCCTTTTTCAAAAAAAGTAATTTTCTGTCAAAAATGTATAGTTCCCCAAAAATCTAATTTTTTCAAAGTAACATTTTTCAAAAATGTTAATCTTTTTTAAAAAAAATTTTTTGTACGGGAAGTTCCAGCAATTTGTCTTACAGCACGATGTCATGCGCCCCACTATTTTGTTTTTTTTATTATAATTGTTTACGAACGACGATGGTTATGGTATTGATTATTATTAAATCTAGATTTCGACGACATAACCCCAAACGTTTGACGTTTAGTTGCTATTTGACGTTTCATAAACCACATAATCGTGAGAGAACTGTGAGTAACAGTATCAATGAAGAATCATTATTTGTTGCGTAACGCATTTCCGTTGCATATTCACTCAGATATTCCCTAGTCGCGTCTAAAAAAGTTTTCCTTCACAAATACAATTTGAATTTATTCTTCAATTAGAAGAATCACAGTCCTAAACTATTCTTTTACGGGTAAGATTATATTCGATATATTTCAAATCTAATATGAATGCATATTGCAAAAATTCCCTCATATTTGGCATCTATAGTCTCAAGTAGAAAATTGATATCACAACTGCTTGATATAAAACTGTCCTAGTTGGTTATTGAATCGTAAACAATTAGCTAGTTGTTAATGCAAGTTCTTGCCACGAAACCAAAGGCGCCAAAATATAAGGAGAGGGCTCCTGGTTTTGATGTTTATCGGTACACAGTTACAGATCTTATTTTGATTATTTCAGGTACATAATATTCTGTGTTTTGAAAAACTTTAAATTCAAGGTCATGGCTGGATTCTCGTCTTTTGCCTTTTACTTTCAAATAATGTTTAAAAAAAATCAAATATTGATTTTACGAACAGTTAAGAAAAAGGCATGAAATTACAAGGCATAGACTATATAATAAACTTCAATTTTATCTAATATAAAAAAAATAGATATAGTCTTTTAATGTAAAATACTATTGCGCAATAACAAAATGAATTTTTATATATTCTATATGACGAAATCAGTAACAATTATTAGCGCTATCGTATCTGCTACATATTAAATTTTATACATTAGTCAAAAAAAATTTTTACTCGGATGAAATTTTGTCAAATTTCTACTGAGGATGAACTAATAATATAAGAAAAAACTTCTGATAATGAATATTACCAAAACTGTTTTTGATTTTATTTCTCAATCTAAATGATTTTGTAAGCGATTAAAATATTCAACAAATGAATATGAAAACTTTTCAATGTTTTTGAGTGTTAAAGATTTGTTTGTATATAATAATGTATTATTAATCCACTTCATAAGAATCATAACACCTTTAACAGGTTAGTTATTATTATATAAAAGCAATTCAAAATCAATCTTACATATAATCTCACGAATCCTTTTTTTCTGATGAAATATACTTCCTATCACAGTTCCAGCTGAATGAATACAAAATAAAAAATAATATCCGACACTCAAGAATGCTGTAGTGCGCGAAATATTTTTTTGCCCTCTTGGCTCGAATATGTTCAGTTATAGAAGTGAAGAAGATAAATTGATATCTGAATAGACAATTTATTTCACTATAGAGGATTTATGCAAAATCATTAAAATGCCTTATGTAGCTTATTTCAGACTCAATGATGTATATTAATAACAAATGTTGTATATAGAAAACTGTAAGGATTGTCAGATAAAGCAAAATGTATGAGCTTAAATTCCATTTGTGGACTTATGATTTCAAAATTGCAAACAAACAATGAAATATATTTTGAATAAACTAATTAATTGTTTATTATCAATATGCAATATAGACAAATTGCTCAGAATATAAGTTAGTCCTGACGAAACAAAAATTCCACATTTTGTACAAAATTGTTGATCTTAAACAAGAAGAAATTTATACTTCCATATAATAATTTTTCTTTTGAAGTTTGCGTGTTTGCAAAAAACTCTAATATTTTTTATTTTAATTATAATATTTTAATGATCATCAAATTAAAGGTCTGCTTTTTACGTTGAAGACTTTAGTAAAGGCTTAATCTTTATGTTTTTACATTTCTAATTTCTTTGACTTAAAACTTGTTTTAAGTTGTTAAAATTGTTCAATACCAAAATATTTCTTAGAATTTTATTTTACAAATAGAGTAGAACGGTGCTTTATAATTCGGGGGAAAGGAGGTCCACCACCGATATTTCAAAAACAAGTAATGTTACAAATATCTTAACAATATTTGAAAATAGAAGGTAAAAGTTGTATAATCAGCAATCGCTTTGATTCTTGCGACGTTGCTAGGTAACTAGCTGTAAGTGGAATTCTGTTTTAAGGCAATTAAGGCATCGTGCCTTAAGGCAAATTGCTGGAACTTCCCGTACCAATTTTTTTTTTTTAAAACGATTAACATTTTTGAAAAAAATTTACTTCGAAAAAATAAGATTTTTGAGAAACTATAAATTGGACCAAAAATTACTTTTTTTTGAAAAAAATTTTTTTTTTAATTTTTTTTTTGAAAAAAAATGTTTTCTTTATTTTGACATATTTTGGAAGATCTAAACTTTTTTCAAAGCAATCGTACTGCTTTAACTGCATAAAGACAAAATATCAAAGCGCGTAAGCGCCGCGTCGTCGTCTAACGCGTAAACATTGGTACGGAACCCATAGGACTGTAAACAAAATTCATACTTATTGTTAAAATCTCTATAAAATATCTGATAATTTGATGTGCATAAGTCTAATGATTATTTTTGACCGCCAAATAGCATTTTTTTACTTTTTTTTATTAAATCTCCGAAACGGTTAAACCTGCCTTCATGAAAATTCGATCAATTCTTCATCTTGTCAGTACAAGTATAATGGTTTTGAATTAGTAATTATCGGACGCTCCGTTATCTTAAAAACTGAGTTACCATTTCTGGCACTTTTTGCCCCGTAGCTTCGGAACAGCTGGACCTCCACATGCCAAAAACTAGTCTCCTTATCAATACGAATCGAATGTTTTTTGAATTATTCAAATCGGTTGATCCGTGTTCCTGAAATCGTCGACGAAAATTTATATCCGCACATAGATACACACACGTACATACATACATACACACACACACACACAGACATCAACAGAACCCTTTGAAACGTAAAGATATATAAAAATTTTCATTTTCGATTTTTTTGCGATTACTATAACTTGCCCTACGGGAAGTTAGAAAATGAGCAATGTTTGAAAATCTTTGAAATTTTCTTTCGTTGTGAGTTATTTTTGGTTGTGAGCACTGATATTAGATTTACCAGACCTCAAAATATTTTTTGAGTGTATGTTATTCAATTGTTTCACATAATTTATTGTTATTTCTAAGCAAGATTCAACAGTTTTTTATATAACTTCTGTAAAAGCTTATATACGGGTGGAGTAAAAAAACAACAACCCTTTACCCTGGCGAAGATGTACAAACAAAAAATAGTAAATAAAAAATCACAGAAAGTTATAAAGCAATTTTCCAAGAAAGACATTGCTTCAAAAGTAGATATAGATTAGGATCAAGACTATATACAGAAACTATTAAGTTTTTTTACAGTCATCTGTAAAAAACGTACCCATAAAAATATTATATTAATTATAGTGTAGCTATTTTGTAAAATTTTACGTCACCTAACCTAAATGGGGTTTGATGACAAATTTAAAAAAAAAATGTGAAAAAAAACACATTTTTATTAGGAAAAAACCAGAAGTTTTACTAAACATATTTCGATAGTTGTTTGTTGGATACATGTCATGTGTTGTAATATAATTTGTTTGATTTAGTGTGACTACTGACAGTTAAATTAGATTTTGTGCCCAGCCCTACCCATACATCTTGCACATATGATTTACGTGGTAATTATATTGTTTATACATAAATCTGAAGTAAGTATGTAATTTTTCAGACTGCTTGGTTGAAATTTTTGCTACCTAAAATAATCTCATTCAAATCAATTGTTATAAATAAAAGGAAGTAATTATTTTACTCTAAACAAATAGATTAACCTAAATTATTAATATAATATCTTTTTGAGAAAGTAATATTATATATGTTGCTCACAAAGTTGATTCATTTATCTTATTCGATCGGCTATTTGACATTTTTTTCAATATATATATATATACATACATATATATATATATATATATATATATATATATATATATATGGCTAGATTTCCTTTTAATGTCAGAAGTTACAATTGAAGCACGTAGTTCCTATTAATATCTTTTGCTCTTATACATGTGTACTCAAACACATAAGTTTTATATATTACAACACAGAGACGACGAATATATAGTAATGAGAAAATATACGGAATTACACTTACACAAAAATATACTTATATATGAAATTCCTTTTCTACATAGTAGTTTTATTTTGCTAAAAGCAAAAAGTTTCATATCTCCACGTAGCAAGCTTTCAGCTCACTCAAACTATAAAAGTTCTTTGTCAATGCGATGGTTTTTCATAAAAGACATTATTTGTAGAATTCTTTGTAGGTGTGTGCTCAAGTAATGATAGCTTGGTATTCTTTTTTCAAATAAAAATATGATATTACGGACAAACAACTTTGGCGTTATTACTAAATATAATACAAATAATTCCGAGAGTAAAAATATATTTTACACCGACTGTTTTCTATCAAAGTGTATAATTACAAATAAACAAAATTATTTCATTACTTAAAGACGTGAAGAAAGTTAATAAGTATGAAGCACTGAAAGGTATTTAATAAATTATTTCTCTCCAAGCCATGTAGTCAAATTCAATGAAATAATGAAGTTCGCAAAACTAGAAATATTTATCACTTTATATACTAAATTATTTATGATCGAGTAGTATTTAAAAATAAGCTCTAACGTTTTAAGAGAACAATTTTCCATAGAAACGTTAACTATAAAATTTAATAACCTGAAAAAGGATAATGAATTTGAAAATTAAAAATTGTTCCTGTATTTTGAAAATTATATGTAACTGTGCTGATCCGTCGCTTTTGACAGATAATATAAAATTGATTTATCAAAAAAATCGAAATGTATGTGCAATATTAAATGGAAAAAATTGCAAAAGGTGACATGTCATTGTTGCAATGAAAACAATTGAAAACTATCATCTGCCAAAAATTTCAATTTTCTTATGAGCCTAGATATTATTAGAATATGTATAATAAATTTATGATTATGAATAAGAAAAATGAAATGTCGACATTATTACTGCCAATAAGCAGCTGAGATGTGCCAGAAATAATAATAAAAAGTACAGCATATTTATGGCAGATTGAATGTTACACATATGAACAGGTTTTGACAAATTAATTCGTTTAAAATATGAAATTGAGTATTAATCAAGGCCGGTCCTACCTTTAATGCGATGCATGCGAAAAATACGAGCGCACGCCTTAGGGGGCGCCAACGTTCAATATAATTTTTATTTATTTATATTATTTCTTTGCATCTTTTACTAATCTTTCCAGAATATTTTTAAAATTCGTAAAAATTTTACTTTATAACTAGAATTGGAAAAGTAAAAATAAATACGTACAATTCGGTCCTCACGATATCGATTAGGAGAAGTTTAAGATGCAATTTTGGAAATTTGGAATTTGGACAAATAATAGAAAATTAAATTAATTTAATCCAATATAATGTTATGGTTATGGTTATGTCATACCGTTTAAAAGACTTATATTTCCAATATAGTGTGGGAATTGAGATTCATCATTTTATTTAAAGCAGTTCTGCATTTAACATTGCTCATCTATTGTTATAAATGTATATGCATTTTGGCACGAAGAGTAATTTAAAAGACAATAATTATTATATTTAGGTAAACGGTAAATATTAGTATATTATAATAAATGCCTATCTAAATGAATAAAGATTAAGTTAGCGATTGCTCTTGCATCACAACGATGGACTTTGACTTCAAAAATGAAATTTATAACATTAGGTAATGATAATATTGTGGAATGCTATTATATATGAATATTGAATAGAAATCAATCCTGAAAAAACAGAAAATAGAAACCAAGAAAATTCATCTTTGGATGACGATTTGAATTTACAGTTGACAGAAATTCATTCATAAATTAGATAATTTTTTTACGTAGATTTTTAGTAACAAAAATTATTCGATCTAAAATTTGTTACCGAGCAATATACATAGTTGTGAAAAATCTAAAAACATACTTGACAGATTTGACATATTTCCCAATTTTATGGCCCTCCAAAGAGCGTCGGAGTACAAAATTCTAAGGCGTCGATGTCGATGTCAGAACGGACAGTCCGCTTCATCTTATATTTACGACTTTACATTTTACGACGGGATTCCCGAAGGAATTTTCAGCCGTAAAAAAGTACATTAGGATTAACTGGATTGTTAGTTTTTGCAGCGATAACTTACTAAAGGTAAATACGAAATGTAGTTAGTAATCGATTCTATGCTCAACATTTAACTTTGTACGCTTGAAAAGTAATATAAAATGTAATATAGATTTCGGGACTTGTCTTTGCCAAAAACTAATCAGTGAGTCTCCCAATTAATCCACATCGATAGTTTTTTAATTTACTCAAATCGGTTTATCAGCGTTCATAAAATCGTGACAAAAATTTGTTTCCGCACATACATACACAAACACACACACACACGTTGATAATTTTTTTCTAACGTATGCCAACATTTTCAGAAAGCTTTGAAACGTAAATATATGAAAATTGTCATTTCTGATTTTTTGCGATTACTGTAACTTATCCTATGGCTAGTTACAGATCTTTCGCCATCTGTTTTAAAACATGATTTAAAAAAAAATTCTAACTTTACTTGTTTTTTGAAATATTGGTGGTGGACCTTTAAGATTCGCTCGATCTCATTTAGAAAAATGTGGTGAAAACATATTACAGAAATGCCTTTAGAGCTTCTTTTCATTCTGTTTAATATTTGAATATAACATATATTCAAGTAAACATCTGATATCACTACCTGTTTGATATCGAGCTGGCCAATTGGGGCCAATATATGTTATATTTAAATATGAAACAGAATGAAAAGAAACTCTAAAGGCATTTCTGTAATATGTTTTTACCACATTTTTCTAAATGAGATGCTAGTTCCAGATTCGATACCCACTTTATCGAATTTGAAGTTTTTAGACAGGTGCTTGACCATGAAACCATAAAATTATCAAAGATATTATTGAATCGAATTTGTATCATTTCAATCAAAAAGAATTCTACTAGAATGCTGTGTCACGATTAGTTGTTACTTATGAGCAAGCATTATGATTTCCTAAATTTGCTAATATTAGGAGTGTATAATATATGCACATGTTTATAAAAATAATTAGTCCAAAAATTATGGCATTATATAAAAAATCCCGATTTGGCTACCATACAAATTTAATCGACTTCCTTCCCGGATTTTTTAAATCTATTTCCCGGTATAATTCAACAAGCTTTTAAAATAATGCGAACATAAGCTCGCGTATAAAGGCTTCCAGTCGTAAGTTCGTCTATTAAATTCGCATCGCACACACAGTAAAACTTCTCCGTAGCGAGTAATAGAGGTCAGTGTGTATAAAAATAAAACTTTCGCAAATCCTCTTTTCATATTCCGCATAAGTCTATATACTTATGGAAGAATATCGGCAGCAGACATAACTATGCGTATACATATATTTCGCGAGCTTTAGTGGACGTCTCCTTCCCCAAAAAGAAACTTTTTGCAAGTTTTCGGCATAGCGCCAGGCGCCTTCGGCGACATTCCGTTACATTCTATAAACCGCACAATACGGCACGCCCTTTCATCTGAACCGGGAGACGCACAACACCATCGAATTCTTTATATTGAAGCACAGGATATTGTACATTTGACAGAACATTAAGGAATTAATATTAACGATTTAATATCATAAAATATATCACATACAATTTTTGGTACAGATAAACGTAGAAGCCACTGATGACACCAAAATATGTAGAGATCCCACCGCTGCCACCAAATATAATGTTGAGTCCTACCGCTGCTAACAGAATATGTAGGACTCGCTGTCACCAAATAATATGCTCGGATCAATATTGACAAACGATGACTTTTGATATGATTATTATTTCATAGAACATTTACATTTTGCAAAACTGCCACTGCAACTACAACTGACTTAAAACTGAACTGAACTTCTTAACTAACCGACTGCCCTCCAACAAAATATTTTCTTTATTTTAAGGCTTCAGATTGTTTAGTAGGACGACTCAATACATTTTAAGGTAATAAACATTTTATTATCAAGTGTCTTCTTTACTTGTTTGATTGCAAAATATATAGAATCTGCTTCTGTAAAATATTTCAATACTGTCCAGGAGGTAGTGAAAAACAGAAGTGGAATTGATCACGACAAGATTATCAACCACAATAACCCTACATTAATTCCCGTATTACAAGCATCACATATTAGAAGATTGAAGAAGAAGCATTCCTTCGATCTAATGCATTTAAATGGAGTAGCCCATTAAGGAGTATGGGGTGATCTCCGTCATGTCATATATATATAAAACCTCCAGTACAGTTATTGGAGTTCTAATAATCAACACAATAGCTTATAAATTTTTTTTTCTGATTGCTATTTAATTATTATAAAAATAAAAAAAAATGTGAGTACACAATGTACAAGGTTTTCTATGACCTTAATTATTGATATTTTGCATAGTGCGTATGCTGATTTGATAAACCGTTGATAAGAAGAAACCGTATCAATGCACGTGTGTTTGACGACTAAGGATCTGCAATATTGTAAGGGATGAACAATCAAACATATTGCGTAGTTTTTCATATTAAACGTTAATAATAATGAATACGAACGATATACGTAGATTCTAACATAATATATTGACATTATCGTTTAAATAGCCCTAAATCGACTTTTTTATTATCATTAGCATCGTTAATATTATATAATTGCGACGAGAAAATTCCTAATAGTTGATTTTAATATTTTTGATAAAATTCAATTAGACAAATCCTGCATGTTCACATATCGTTTTATTTCAAGCAATTTTGATCGCTAAACTGTGTTGATATATGGATTACAATTTTTCAAAATGTGGTACTTTCGAACTAGTTTAAATATAAAACTTTTTCTAAAACAAAATTATTAGAATGCGAAATAAATGTATGGAATAGAAAATATATCAAACTTTTATTCATTTTTTTCGATTACTCCATAATACAAATACCGATATAATATATACAACCGATTCCACAAAAACATACACCACAATTATTTAAATATAAAAATCTATATTTGGAATAAATGAAATGGTTAAATTTAAAAACTTTGTTTTCACTATTTGAGGAAAAGCTTCTGTAGATTACAGATTTATAAATTTCTCAAGGCGCTTGTACAAGCTTCTGTAGGAGCAAAATAAGGCGCTTTTCTGTAAATTCTTATAACGTTTCTGATAATATTGCATTATATTACTTATAATGAAATTATATAAACAAACATTTGTATATACTTATATATTAATTTTGAAGTAGTTTAGTATATAAGATTTCCGTTTTAGGGGACGATTTTGTCATAAAGAAGACCTATGTTACGTAGCGCCATTCAGATAAAATTTTGATAAATACTGTCAAATTTGTCTTATGATTTCTGTGTAGCCAGGCGTTTTTGATAGAAAACCTAACTTGTGTTAACCTAGAAAATGTACGAACGTCAGAAAAAACAATGGTATCAAATTTTTTTTTCTTCCAAAAGCAATTCTTTCGTCAACACAAGCAGAAAGTTTTCTGAATCATTCAAATCGGATGCTTATTTCTCTCAAAAACTGCAATTTCTTGTACTTTTAGCTGTGTATTTTCGAGACGGCTGAACCTGCCTTTACCAAAGACTAATCACCACTTCTCCCAATCATCACAAATTGATTTTTTTTAGACCATCCAAATCGGATGCTCTGTTCTCGAAACTTCGATTTTTATTTTATGCATTCTTTGCTCTTCATCTTCACAACGGCTGGACCTGCCTCTACCAAAAACTAATCAGCACCCTATCAATAGCAATCGAATATTTTTTTAACAATTCAATTCGGTTAATCCGTGCGCCCGAAATCATGAACGAAAAAATGCGGACACACAAAACAAGCACACATACATCAATTTTTTCTGAGGCATGCCAAAATGTTCAGAAACCTTCAAGACGTGGAGAAATCCAAAAATGTCCATTTTCGAGTTTCGGCCCATTACTATTACTACCCTATGGGAAGTTAATCAGGAATAATATGATTCGTATTATTGTCATTAAAGTTAAATTTGTTGGAACTTGATTTATATTTGCACTCACAAGTCCTTTTCGTACACGGAAAATGAATTCAAAATAATTTTACATGATTTCAAATGAAAATTAAAGTGCACTTCATGAAGCTATATAAAGTATTAATTATACTCGTCAAACAGAGTTTTTCACTAAAATAAATAACATCTTCAAATTGAAAAATAAACTTTGTCTTTAATTAGCACGGTTTTCATCTCATGAACAATTTTTCCCATGGAAAAACTATGAGTCGGGCGCTAGAAAAGTATATTTTATACAAATATTTGTCTATGCCGCGCACGCTTCGCGATCAATGCTTTGTACTTTCCCGCCGGTTATGCGCTTTGAAGCCGGATCTAGGTCCAGAAAGCGCGGCTACATTGTTATGTAAGGCATAAGTCGTATAGGAAAAAATACAGATATACACTTTGCGTGGGAGACTGATGAATTATGCACGACGACAGTATACAATAGCAAATATCAAAATATTTAGTCCATGACCCAGTTATTAAGCTAAAATTCGGACGATGTAATGAAAAATATTTTTGCTAAGACCATGTATCGTCAGAAATTCTTGGTGACCTTTAAACATTGTACAATGTGATGAAGTAGCGCGAGACACAAAGGTTCACTTTATATAATTATAGTGTCTAAATTTAATGAACTAAGGCGATTGAACGAGCATCTATCAGTCTGTGTTCAATAAAATTAGCAGTTAATTCATAATTATAAAAATGTGTTTTTTACTGTTTTTTTTTAATTCGTCCATTTTTACCCCATTGGCTTGGTAAAAAGGACAGCTAGGGGGCACATAGATCCCTTGTCTTAAATTTAGATTTAAGCATAAAGTTGCATTGATTGAAACACTAAGAAATGACTTGTGGGAACGTCGTAAAAATCGAGGTGATGGCTGGATATACATCTTTTTCCCACTACTTTCAAATATTCTTTACCTATTTTTATCTTCCCGAAGTTAATTACTTCTCGTAGCATGAATTATAGTAATGGGCCAAAAATCGAAAACGAAAATTTTTGAATTTTTTTGCGTTTTGAAGGTTTCTGAATATTTTGGCATACCTCAGAATTAATGAATGTGTGTGAGTGTTTTGTATATCCGAACTTTTTCGTTCACGTTTTCGGGCTTAGGGATCAACCGATTTAATTGATTCAAAAAACATTCGATTTCTATTGATAGGAAAATCTGCTGATTAGTTCTTGACAAAGGCAGGGTCCAGCCGTTACGGAGATACGAAGCAGAGTGCAGAAAATAGAAATCTAGTTTTCAAGAGAACGGAACATCTGATTCAAATGATCCAAAAACACTCTATGTGTAATGATAGAGAGAAGTAGTGATTAGTTTTTAGTAAAGGCAGCCCGGGCCGTTTCTAAGATACGGAGCTAAATGTGCAAAAAATAGCAGTTTTTGAGAGAACTAAGCATCCGATTTTAATGATTTAAAAAACTTTCTGCTTGTATTTTTTCAATTTTTTTTGTATGTCGAAAATAATTCAGATTTTAATTTTAATTCTTGTTCAAGTTCTAAAGCTCACTTATTTATGTTAAATAAATAATTTTAACTTTGCAATTCAATTTATATAATTCCTATAAATATCAGACAATGTCCTTTATTTCAAAACCGATTGATTAAATTTTGTTCATTCACATTTCTGTAAACATTATATATTATACAGTATTTATAATGATCTATTTGAAAGCATTTAATATTCCTCGAACATTTCCTTACGGTACGGAAAGTTCCAGCAATTTGCCTCAGGGCACGATGCCGTGCACCATTTGTTTTCTAATAAATACTGCATATTTGACAAGATAAACACACGGCAATATAAATTAGTGAAATTCCGGTAAAGTTTCTGTAATATCTAATAGATGAATAAGTGTTTCGAAACGTCGACAATATATCACATTTTAAACAAAAGGTCTTTGTTCTCTAATTCGTATTTAAAATTAAAATTTTTGATTCGAAAGCTTCTGAACATTATGGAAAACATTAGAAAAATCGATGGATGTGTGTGTGTATGAATCCACGATTTTGTATAAATCAACCTATTTGGATGATTCAAAAAGCATTTGCTACTGATAGTGAGACGTGCTGATTAATTTTTGGTAGAGGCAGGTTCAGTCGTTTTGAAGATACGGGGCTAAATTGCCGAATATGGCAATTCAATTTTTAAGAGAACGGAGCGTTGAATTCGAATGAAAATTGGTCGAAAAACGTTTTACTTGTGTAGACGGAATGAAGAATTGACTAAAATTTTGATACATTCAGCGGCGTATATACTAGGAATACATTTGAAAATTTGCCAATGGCCAAAGTTTTACACGCTCGAACAGTATACTCGTCAATGATCAAAATTCCACCACTATTCCATGACGAGTATTTTTGTCAATCACAGTTGGCTGGTTAATTCCATCGATAATGGCATAAATCCAAGTCAAAGCAAACCTAGTAACAAAATACATTTCACATAATCGTCATATAAACTAACTTTAACTTTCTAGTCAAAATCAAATCCATTTAACGTAATAACTGAAGCAAAGGATTAAGACAGGAGCTATCATACAGACAAACAGACGTAGTGCAGCCAGGACCTACAGACAAATGTCCGCTCATTAAAACTTTGCTACTGTTTCTCTAATCCTGTGTAGATCTAAACTCGCTCAGTTTCCTACGCGAATAGGTTTTAGAAATATACTGACGCGATTACCGCGTTCTGTAATCGCCGTTCATAATTGCCGCTATTTTCCGAAAAGAGCAAAATTAATTCAAACAGAAGGATAATCGAGAATATTTCTTGCTGTTCGCTTTAATAAGATGTTTAACTTTTACGAATTTCAATTATTGTAAAGAAAGTACAGAATATAGATATTAAGTCTTCATATTTCGGTCGTTTTGAGAGACTCGAATAACGTTTCTGTGAGATTGTGGGCAATTCCAGCGAGGACAAGGTTATCAATAAATTGTATAGGATAACTTGCTTGAGCAGTCTTAAGAATCGATGTAAATATATTGAAATATATTAGCAAAGTTTTTCTTTATTTTTGTCACTATTATTAATGTAAACACTGAATGATATGTTCAACTAACCAGATCATATTTTAAATTATATATTTATAAGTGAGAGTGAGTAAAAATACACACCATAGTAGTATACTCATGTCAGCATGATGGTACCAAATTTTTATTCAAAGTACTATATTGTTTCGAACTTGAGTTAACTTATATTAGCAGTTTAGATTTTATTAATTATTTTTTGGCTATATTTGGGGTTTTGGTCTTGAGAGCTTTGGGACAGGAATTCATTAAGATCATGGGCAGTATTATTTTTAAGCGCATGCATAAAAATACCGGCAAAATAGTTTTATGAGCTTAATTGTATACAATAATTTTTTGATAATTCATTAGGTATTTCTCAAATATCACTCAATAGTATGAAGGATACCTCAGCTAGATTAGTTGTCCCACTCAGTGGAGTAGCAACTATTGTAATTTTTAAACATCAGCCAATTTATTTATGTGTATGTATGACTGTGTGTGAATATGTATACCTGTGTGAGTGAGTACAAACATAAGCACAATAGTTCATAGAATTTTGTAAATTCTGATTGCTATTAAATAGTATAAAGGAGATAAAATCATAATATATGGCGCCAAAAAGTATAGAAATATATCGCAAATTTTACACAATATCATTTTAGTAATTAGGATCTGACGAAATCGATATGTAAATTGTCTGTCAATTTTGGTTTTTGGTTCTGACACTTTTGTTTGATAAAAATTTAATAAGATCACGGTCAGTTCTATTTTTGAGCACATGCCGAAGATACAGACATGATGGATTTATGTGCTTAAATTTTATTTTATTAACTTCCCGTAGGGTAAGTTATTGTAATGGGCCGAAAATCGGAATTGAAAATTTTTACATTTCTCGACGTTTTGAAGGTTTCTGAACATTTTGGCATACCTCAGAAAAAATGGATGTGTGTGTGTGTGTGTGTGTGTGTATGTGTGTGTGTGTGTATGTATGTGTGGATACAAATTTCCAGTCACGTTTTAGGGCGCACGGATCAACCGATTTGAATGGTTCAAAAAACATTCGATTCCTATTGATAGGGAAAAGAGCTGATTAGTTTTTGGCAAAAGCAGGTCCAGCCGTTTCGGAGATACGGAGCAAAGAGTGCGGAAAATAGAAATCGAATTTTTGAGAGAACGGAGTATCCGATTTTAATGATCTAAAAAACATTCAATTAGTAATGATTGGGAGAAGTGTTTATTAGTTTTTGGCAAAGGCAGGCCCAGCCATTCCGAAGATACGGAGCTAAATATGTAAAAAATGGCAGTTTTTGAGAGAACTAAGCGTCCGATTTGAATGATTCAAAGAACTTTCTGCTTGTCTTAACAAAATAATTGACTTTGGAAAAAAAAAATTTTGTTCCATTTTTTTTTTTTTTTTTTTTAGTTTTTTGTTGAAACAAATAATCTGCATACTATCTGCATATTAGAGAAATGGCTAAACAAATAGCACATACGGATTAACGAATCAAAATCTGCCCACATAACATTTACGTTGTGTCAAAAAACTTGTCCTCCTGTATACTTAAACAACATCATGATCCCACAACACAAGTACAAGTAGTAAAATATCTGGAACTCCATCTAGATACAATACTTGTGGAAAGAACATATAAAAAAGAAAAAGGAACAAATTCTACTAAAAATGAAGGAGATGAACTGGTTACTTAGCAGACAGTCCAAACTATCCGTCGAAAACAAACTACTGCTATACAAGGCTATCATTAAGCCGATATGGACCTATGGTCTAGAGCTATGGGGATGCGCCTCCAAATCTAATCTGGAAATTATGCAGAGAACACAAACTAAAATCTTAAGAGCCATCCTCAACTCACCCTGGTATGTCACTAACAAAACTGTCTATGGTGACCTAAAAATGCTGACTGTGCACGAGACATATAAAGAACTATCATCTAAATACCGTAACAGATTGGAGATGCACCCAAATGAATCGATAAAGGATTTACTGCGCCCTCAACAAAACCCAAGATTGAAGAGAAAGTGGCCTCTACATAGTATTTAACCCCTTCGCTTACAAAGACGCCTCAGAGGCGTCGCAAAGTTATCGGCCCAAACACAAATATGACGCCTCAGAGGCGTCGCAAGGTATTAGGCCCAAACACAAATATGACGCCTCAGAGTCGTCGCAAGGTTATCGGCCCAAACACGAATAGGACGCCTTAGAGTCGTCGTAAGTCTACCGGACAATACATAAATAAAGCATTTCCGAAACTTGGTGACGCATATACAAACATCGTTTGTAAGAAGTTTTAAAAAAATACCAATTATAATGTCTTTAAAAAAATTAGTGATAAATTACAAAACAGTGATGACTTTGCAACTAGTAGTACTGACAGTGGTAGTGACATTGTACGTTTCGCACAAATATATAAATTTATAATTATATGTATATTTTATATATTTGTAATAATAAATTTATATTTTTTTTTAAAAATCAACGTAATTATTTATAAAACATCTTGCAAAGTTTTTTGTACCGCACACGTGCATATAACTATATATAATAGTGATTTGTTCAGTTTCGAACGCTGAGCAGAGTTGTTTATGTCACTGCGTGCGACCGACCTTAGTGTCGCTTTGGGCCCGTAAATTTGGAGATTGGCTGGTAAGTGAAGGGGTTAAGTACAATCATTAGTTATATATATATAAATATATTAAGTAACATAATGTAAGATAGATCAGTGGATCCTATCTTATTTTAACACCCACATAATTTGCAATTTAGCTTATAGAAAAATGTAATTTTTCTGATTGCTAAATAAAACTATTACAAAAAAAAAAAAAAAAAAAAAATATTTTAACTTTGCAATTCAGTTTATATAATTCTTATAAATATTAGACAATGTTACAATATTTATAATAATCTATTTGAAAACATTCAGTATTCCTCGAACATTTCGTTACGGTACGGGAAGTTCCAGCAATTTGCCTTAAGGCACGATGCCACCCACCCCACTAGTTTTATTTATTTTTTAAGAAGCTGCCCGAAGATAATATGGAGGAACCTTAGAATTACCACAACCTTATATGAATAGAATAGTAGAATCACTTATTGAAGTGATTCTCTAAATATGATTGTAATATTTACCCGATAAATTTATATGTGTGTTTGAAAGTGTGTGTGTATATGTGTGTGAGTGAATGACATAAGCCAAATAGCTCATAGAATTGTCATGTATTCTGATTGCTATTGAAAAAAAAATTAAAAAAAAGAAAAAATAATTCATTAATATTAATTCCTAGGTATTACTCAAATGTCATTACATCATTACGATTTTATCATTAATAGTATGATAAAATCGTAATGGATGGCGTCAAAAAGTTTGATTTCAATTGCTACTTTTTGACTAAGTAGGTGGTTAAAAGTGTGATTATTTCGGTATTAATTTTTACAGCTTTGTGGCACAAATTTAATAATATTTTGGCTAGCTTTATAATGTTTGAGCACATGCTAAATGTAAAAACATTTAGATTAATGTACAAAATTTGGCTATTAAGAAAAAAAACAGAGTAAATAAATATGTAAGAAAATAATTTACCCTGATTTATACATAACGATATGAGTACTTTCTTAATAAATTCAAATAGCTTAATTATTTGGCTTATATATTCCTTCTTATTTCTTCATTAGTATTGATTTCACCAAATTAAATTTGGCAAAAATATTACATTGCAAATAAAGTACATATTGAAAATTGGACTTTATTATATTAGCAAAAGTCAATACTTTATTTCATGTCTTGATCAGCTGCATAATGTGTTATAAAATAACTTTGTATTGTAACTTACTATAAATATTATTGTGAGGTGACTAATTATACTAAGACATCTTTTTAAAAAAATAAAATTACATTGTTAGTGAACCGTTCTAATGTTTTTCTCTCTAAATACTTTTTTTAGCAAAAAAATTGTGTAATAAGATTTTGTTTCGGATTTTGTTATATTTTAATAAACTCAATATTAAATCTCTAAGAATTCAAAGTAACTAGATTTTACACAGTGATGTATGAAAAACTTATAATTATGTATACTTTTTCATATATGGCGTCGTAGATTTGCAGGAAGTCTCGCCTTTGCAAGATTTGGAATCAGTACGGATATCAGATTTCACCTAAAAATTCAGACAAAACAATATGTTCAAGTAACAATAGCCTTTCGAGAGCATTACTGGCAATACATCGCATCACAATTGCAAGTATCATATAAGGAAAACCATTATGTTGTCATATGATAAAGTTAGTAGCAGAAAATACGTCAAGGAAAAACTCAGCAAATAAAATATATGTAGAAAAACCTCCGATACGTCATTTTTTAACGAATAATAAGAATTTACAATAAGCCACGCGATACAGTTAAATAGATAAAATCCATTGTATTATTATTTCAATACACATTTTACAATGTAATACATAATGTTTCTATTGTATTCGGTTGAAGAAAAGTTGTATGTACACGGCGCGCCGACAAAGTCCTACTAATTAGTCAATTAAAAAGTTTTACATCTTTTGTAAATGAAGTTAAGTAGATTTAGTCACAGAGCTTACGTAAAAAACTATTTTCCCTGTAGTAGCATTTAATGAGATTTTCCCTGAGCGCACTTGCTTCTAGATACAAATTTAATGATTTCAAATAAGTTTTGTATGAATTTTCTAAAGACTTATAACTTTTATGCAATTTCATTCATATTTAAATTGATTTAAGTGTTTTAGTTATTTTACAACTATTGAAAAGTCGATGATAGGAAAAGTATTTATATGAAGTAATGATCATTTTTGCACGATAAAGCTAGATGTAAAGTTCTTCCAATAAAACGTGTTTAAATGAATCAGTACAAACTTTAAGACATACAAATTTCAATTGACGAAATACGAATAAAGTACAAGTTTTATTCATATGCTTTTTCTTTAAAATCATATATTCAAATTTAAAGTATTCAAAATAAGTGATTTAAATTTAGATTTTTTTTATTAAATATTATACAACAATCATAGTTATTGACAGAACTCTGTAAGTTATAGGGCTAAATTGCACCTAAAAAATAAGCACAGAAAGAAATAATAATAATGAATGAATAAATAAACATAAATTAAATGAATAATAAATAAAAATGAATTACAAATAAAGAAAAATAAATAAAACAAAATAGAAAAATCATAGTAATAGCTCTAATAAAGCAATTGACTATGGAAAACAATTTTTACATAAGGCAGTTGAAACTTTAAATACATATTTTCAAGAAGATATTTTCGAAGAAGTTTTAATTCTTGAAAACTTGGTATCAAATGTGAATGATTTTGGAATGTGGTCCTAGTTATTCAAGGTCACGTTTCCAAATTAAAAGTAATAGAATTTAAACCAATATGCAAAGAATCGTCACAATTCTACCAAAGCTCTGGATTTCGCTTTAAAGCTCATAATTTACACACAACATGAGATAAGTGTTTTTAAAATTATTTTAAGGACAGTTACAAAAAATACTATCGCTCGGTTTTGGCTTGATATTGAGTTCTAGGACACCCTGCCCAATCCAAAATTGGACCAAAATGCAATTTACTAAATTTACGTTGTCTTATTGAAGTTGCAGGTTATATTGAACAGTTTGACCGTTTGAACTGGGATTTTTCTAAATGTTTATAACAAAATTCTGTTAGACGCTATAATAAACATTCTTCAGGAACAAAAATTTAAAAATAATAATTCATTTATATTAGTGTACAAATGTGCAAGTACATATGATTGATAACACGAATCAAGATCAATCAAAAATATTTCGCTTCAACTAATAATCAAGGTAAAATTTACATTAGCAGAAAGTATTAAGTTATTTTCGAATAAGCTCTTTTTCATTATTATTTTAAGGTAAAGTAATTTGCTTTCGTCTCATAATATATCAAATACTAAAGCCTGATAAGATGGCTTCATTTGTATTAGTTTTACTATAAATAATAAGTAAGATAAAAAGCAAGTTTATGTGAGATGAGCCTATATATAAAAAAAATATCTGAGCTTTACTAAAAACAAATGGAAGGTATTAATTAGTTCATAAAGGGTTCTTCAATATCATATAATTATACATTTAGTAATTGATTGAAAATGTTTTATATGATTAATTTTATAAGTATTTTTGAAACAAAAACTCAATCATTTTTGTGTAGTTAATTAAAAACGTGCAATCATATGAAACGCATTAATGATTCTATGTAGGACTCTTCAATTTATAATTATCCAATTAGTAATTTCAAATATTCAATATTTGAAGTGCTATTGTTTGAATGGCTTTCAATATCTGTGGACATAAATTGTCTCCACATCGCAGTCATTTGTCCATTTTGATTCCATATGATTGCGATAAATGCATGCAAAGCAATTCACACATTTGGTGCGATATTACAGGGTTATGTGGAAATAAATCGATATTTTGAATCACAAGTTGCATTTAAAGCGAATTATATTTCTTACAGAAATATTTATTACAAGCAAATTTTATATTTTGAGGCTCGGCCGTAAAGCGATTTTGAATCAGAGATCCCAGATACGATAACCGCTTCGAACAGCCTGATGTCAAGCAGTGGTGATATCAATTTTTATTTAGAAACAAAAATAGCAATATGTTTATAGGAAGTGAAAATAGACTTCTCGCTGCATGAACAAAAATTCATCACTATTGCAAAAAAGAAAAATTCTTCACTATAGCAAAAAATCACATATCACATAGGTGGTTTATTACATAGTTAACTAATTCACTACAACAGGTCATAGAATCCTAAGTTCGGATCGCTACTCAATAATAAAACTAGTGTTGGACGGCATCGAACTTTAAGGCAATTTGCTGGAACTTCCCTTACCGTAATTTAAATTTTTAAAGAATTGTGAAATTTCTGAATAAATTGACTTTTGTAAAATTTGAGTATATTTTGTACTTATTAAATTTATCAAAACAATTTATTAAATAAAACATCAAAGCGCATAACAATGCGTTACAGCCTATAATAAATAAACATTGGTACTGAACCCATAGAAATGAAAACAAAATTATCACTTATTATTAAAATCACTATAAAATATCTGATGATTTGTTGTGCTCATGTCTAAGGATCTCACATATCTTTCGAATGTTTTTTATTTACTAATTATTTCAAAACGGCTTTTTTATTCACCTTGCATATTACAACAACAAACTCCGAGTTTCATCAAATGGCTTTTGACCTTTTTTTTGTAGCTTTAGTTACAATCTATCATACTAAAACATTCAGTATTTGTTTTGACGAGTATATGGCTTTTTGTATACTCATCAATACTTTAAAATAAGAATGAATCAATATGTTATGAATGAGAAAATTGGCGATTACTAAATTCCAAAAATGGGTTGAAATAGTTTCTCACATTAATAATTTCAATTTCACGAAAATAAGCAAAAATAATGAGAACAGACTTTTCGACTACCTGGCACAAATAGTAATTTTTTTCAAGTTAATTATGTGTAACATAAGTGACAAACAAATTGTAAAATTTTATAACAAATAACAATATTAAAGGTATTTTAGTAGTCAGCAACGTTGAAAAAAAAATTTTGATTTATTTATTTATTTATTTATTCATAAGCAAGCCGTAATCAATAAAAATAGATATTATTTCAGGCTCTTGTTAAGCTTAATTTTATATTTTAACATCACATTTATGATATTTAACCCCCCGTCCCGGGTTAGCAAACTAAAAATTCCCGGTTTTGACTTAAAAATATGGTTACTTATTAATATGCATTTACAATATTCAAAAGTTTAGATGTTACATAATATTTGCTACTGTAGTTTACAATACTTGCAAGAAAAATAAATTAGTTTCCAAAGAAATTTCAAACATTTCCCACTTGAGATGAATTTTGCCAGCCCCGTCTGAAATGGAATGCTTTCGCAGCGGTTGCAAGTATTTGTATTATATGACTAAACGTCAGGCATTTCAGGGCAAATACTATTTTGTACACTGTTATTCATATTATTATAGTTATGCAAATGAATTCTCAACCAGTTATTATTACTATTTGCATATATGGAGAAGTCAAGGAGTTGAATATTTCGGTAAATACGTTGTTGTACGAGTACTATTGTTTGCCATTTAATTCAATTTCTTTCCTCAATTGTAATTGGACTTTGAACACAAATAGTTTAATTCTAAATTTAAAAAAACTTACATATATTGCTTATGTGAACCATATAAAATGAATTACTAGAAAAAATGTATTAACTCCTTGGGGACGGCTGTCCACCTGAATGGACAAACATACTTTGTGAGGCACAGGCTATTTTATAAACAATGACTCAGTTTGCAACGAAAAGTTGAATAAATTACATATAGCAGTGATAAACAGTGTTGTATTTTGAAAAAAAATTTAAGTTATTTTAGTAGTATTTTTAGCCTTTTTCTTTGCTATATAGTCTTTTTATTAACACACTTTCGGCGGGCCAGGTACTGGTACTCGATTTTAAGATTGTCATTCAACTGCGGGTGCGGGTATTTTCGGGTACTCGGTGGGACAAGCTAGATGCGAAGAGCGAACGAAATTTCTTACTATGAGCGGTTGCAATGCTAGTTTTATATTTATTATAATATTATATAACTATAATAAAATTATAATATATTCTTTAAAATTATTTTCGATATATTACATAAATATATGGTATTTTATTAAAGACGATATGTTTTACGTCAGCATTTTTGGTAAACAAACTAATTCTTTTAATACTATATTATCATTCATATATTTTGCTATTATCTTTGTATTTATTGCGTTTCGATAATTCATATAATTTTATTTTCAAATACAATGTTAAAAATAAGCTATTACATTTTTACAAACAACCGAACGCAACTTATAAAACCATATTATTATTTATGTAATCAACTATTAGGTTTGTCACTAATTTATACACCATAAAAATTAATTTCGTACAATATTAAAAACAATCGAATTTTCAACGCAAAACTCTAGATTGTATATAGTATGATTATAAGTGATATAGGTACTTTACAAATGATTGGTGAATGGAATTACTTTGTCTAATTTACGTACCTGGCAACAGGTAATTTTATCAAATACAGTATCCGGCGAGTAATAAAACTAATTCATTAATTTACTGTTGAATGACGAATTTATTTGAAAGAATTCAACGGAATTAAATGTATTTAATAACCTGTTACTTCCTATTACCTAAATAAATCTTCAAATATTATATATATATATATATATATATATATATACATATTTAAAATAAGCATATAAGCAAAAATAGTAAAATATGGTATTCTGATTAGAATGGCTTGCGAAGCAAAGTTATATGCAATTTAAAAATTTACTGTGGAAATGGCAATAGTTTACAGACAACTATATTAGATATATTAGAACCTTATTTAAACTTGTGGCATCATGTATACATGGACAATTTTTATAATAGTGTAAATACAAGTTTATTATTACTACAAAATAAAACTAGGATTTGTGGGACTATAAGGACAAACAGGGGCCTTCCTGAAGAACTTAAAAATTTGAAACTTAAAAGAGGAGAGATAATATTTAGAAGACGCCAAGAAGATTTGTTACAATGCTTCAAAAAGAATAGTCCAAATGATTTTTACAATTCTAAACTTATTGCGTAAAAATGTGTAGTGTATAATCGTGTAAAAAACCTACCTATAACAAACTTTTCTGTGTATTTTGATTAATTGATTTTTATGATTAAATTCATTTTTTTATTTCAGAGACTTAACTTATGAGGAATTGCGTAAGAAAACGTATAGAAAATTTTTCTGTGTATTTTGTTTTAAATTTTTAGAATTAATTACATTTTTCATTTCATTGCCTAAACATATGTATCATTGCAAATATTTTACCTTCTGTATTGATAGTTTTACTTCATAATAAGTTAATATTATAATATTTAATTTACTACAGCGTATGAATTTAGGCAGTAAGTATTGTAAGTAAAAGCTATGCTTTCAAGCCATGCTTACGCATTCGCACCGTTGTAAAAACCCCGCTACGGGTATAAGTTAGCCCGAAATCCTATCCGCCGAAAGTGTGTTAATATTTAAAACGACCGAGCGCTTTTCAATATGGCAAATCGACAGGGAAATTTTGTGAATTAAGCAGTAGTGAAGATGAGTTTCAAATAGACATTCATAAAGACAAATTTTACGAAATTACTATTCGCACCGAAGATAGTGATGAATGTGATGATGATATTATCCAACCAACAAAAAGACGAAGAAGTTTGACAATTCGAAGAAGAGTGGAGAGACATTAGCGAATGTGCCGATTCTCATTCAATAATCGAGTTTGACATACATCAACAAACACCCCGACTACAAATACCAAGCTATATAAGACATCTATATTTTACTTTATACTTTACAAATGAATTATTAGACAATATAATAAAAAAACCGTAGAATGACCACATTTTTTTATCAAACAAATTGCATAACATACACAATGAAATCAAGTTTACAGCCGTCCCGTAAGTATTAATAACGTTGATGAAATTCGAATACAGGCTGTTTGTTATTATTTTTGATCACAATCATAATCTAATAGTTCTATAAGCTGTTGTGCTAATTTTGTCTTAATATTAGTCAGCCTGACAGATTGTATGCATCTGCTCTAAAAAAATTAAGTTCATCAAATTTTGTGAACTGAATAAATTAAACAATTTATTATAAAATTGAAAAATCAGATTAAAATAAAGTTATGCTAAAAATATAGTTTTTTTTATCGAACTAAAAGGGAATCCTGATAAGCCTCATTATTATATACATATATATATATATATATATATATATATATATATATATATATATTAGGGTGGTCCTTAAAATGGTCATTTTCGAATTTCCTTGCTCCCAGGGGCTCAAATGGTTCCAAATAGATAAAAAACAATTCTCTGAAAGTTTTAGCTCTTAATATTAACGTTTAGATAGAGCGCAATTCAATCAAAGTTTGTATGGAAAGAGCACGGAAAAAAATTTGAAAATTTAAAAAACATGTTTTAGATATAACTTAGCGACAAATGAATGAGTTTTATTCATTCATTTGTTCGCTAAATTACATCTAAAAAATATTTTTAAAATTTTTGAAAAATTTTCCATGCTATTTCCATACAAAACTTTGATTGAATTGCGCTCTATCTAAACGTTAATATTAAGAGCTAAAATTTTCAGAGAATTGTTTTTTATCTATTTGGAACCATTTGAGACCCTGGGAGCAAGGAAATTTAAAAATGACCATTTTAAGGACCACCCTAATATATATATATATATATAATTTTATGTGTATAAATTTGATCTCGTGTAAGTCCTGTGTACCCCGCGGCATGTCATTAAATCGTAATTATTTTCACATTACGCGCAACCCGGCGATGCCTGGTGTAATATTTTTTACGGCGATATGAAAATTTTTGGCTTCAGACCATTAGATTTTGTATCGTACCTTATTATAATAACAGACTGTTTTCGACCACCGACAAGCATCAAAATGACTTAAATGAACACATAATATTAATGATTCACATATTTACGAACAACCACTTAACGATCGAGTTTTTTTTCGAAAAAAGTGATCTAAAAGAGCAGGTTTTTTTATTTCGGATTTTGAAAGCTTAAGTGATGTAATATATGTTTCTGATACGATTTTTCATTTCATTTTAATTTTTTTGTATAAAATTAGCAAAATGCATCGTAATATTGAATACCGTTTTGACGGTTTTCAATACCTTTATTGTTAACCACTTCTTATACAATATCAATCACTAATGGAAAATTTTGTTATTAACTTATTAATTTCAATACTATTTATTTATCTGAAAGAAATATAAAAAATAATTTAAAAAATAATCTAAAAAAATAAGAAAACTGAAGTAAATTGACATTTTGGTGTAATATATTTTTTATACTAATACATCTAAAGGCACAAAACATATAACAAGGTAAAATAAATAATTAGATTATAATAATAATAAAGAATTAATAATTTGTTTTTGTGTGGTAAATTTCGAAGCATTCCTCCAAACATAAGCCTACTTCACATTCGGCGCACCAGTATCGACTCTCTTTCCGGACACGTTTTCCGGAGTCGTCCCGCTTCGAACAGCAAACAGCACACCTTTTTGTAGGTCTGCTTTTACTACCCACCGCCGGTATAGTTTTTAGAAAATGACGTTCTGTCAATCTTAGCGGATTAGGGGTGTTGCTTGGCCGACCACCTTTTGCAGAAAAAATTCCAACACTATATTTTTCTATATATTCTTCGATTAGTTTTATTCTAAATTCAAGATGTGTCATGCTACCTCCTTTTTTTCTGTAGAGCACATATGCGTTGTATTCAGAGAGTTCCATGAGATGGAAAAACATTTTTTTATAATATTTTTTTCCTCTTTTTCTTGGAAGGGGATAACTCGACAAATGTTGATCGACGCGATCAACACCTCCCATCGTAAAATTATAATCAACACTCACTTTGGGTTTCATTTTTATGATGCCTCTCTTTTCTATTTCCACCTGATCTGCACCGTGTATTGTAGAAAGGAAGTACACATTCCTTTTGTCTTTCCATCTCATGGCCATCAATCTCTCCTTTCTAAAAGATCTTACGTATCCTGGATTCACTTTTTTTGGATTTTTATATTAATTGGTAAACCTTTTCTATTAGATCTCACTGTTCCATATGCATCTGTTTTGAAAACCGATAACAATTTGAATAGTTCCACAGAACTATAAAAATTATCGATAGTGAGGCAGTATCCCTTATTTATCAATGGCTTCATCAAACTCATAACGATTTGAGATGATATTGGCAAATTTGGGAACTCACTATCGATAATTGTCCCTTTTCCCGTATATATCATCATAGACCATATATACCCAGTTTTCGATTCGCACAAGAAGTAACTTTTGATGCCAAATCTTGCACGTTTCATGGGCATATATTGTTTCCAGCTTAGTGCTCCTTTATACAACATTAGGCTTTCGTCAATTGTAATTTCCCTTTGAAGGGTATAAGCAGTTTTAAATTTTTTATTCAGAAAATCATATACAGGCCAAATTTTATTCAGTTTCGGATAAGGATGTAAATCAGAATTATAGGTTTCATTATTCATAAAATGTAAATACTTTTTGATCAATTTGAACCGCCTATTGGACATTACTTTGGAAAAAAATGGAGTGGCAATAATAGGATTTTTCGACCAATACATATTTTCATCTGGCTTGTATACGATACTCATATTTAACACTATTGCAAAAAATATTCGCATTTCTGCTGCTGTGACATTCCAATCCATTACAGCACCAGACGTTGAAGGCTCCGTTCTCTGTTCTTGTATAAAATATACATTTGTTTCTTCAACAATTTTTCCAACCAATTCGTCGTCAAAAAAATAATTAAAAAATTGCAGAGGTGTTGTTAGCAATGCAACATCTTCATTTATGGAAGAATTTCCCATGAATTCAAAAGGAGTTTGTGGCTGTGGAGTATTTGTACTTATATCAATTTCAGTCCAACCATCAAATTCAATTTCATCATCAAAGTCTAACTCTCTTTCAGATTCCAAACTAATAATCGTTGATGTAGAACTGCAGTCTGAACAATCTAAATCCATCTTCTCAAAATTATGATTTCTTGATAATAAAAAAATTATATATTGGCACATAAATTTTAAGGATAAATTGAAATAATTGGGATTCATACTTACCAATTTCTGCGAAATAAAAGCAAATTTAACAAAATATAATTATAACAAAAGTACGTGTGATAGCTACGGAAGTTAAAATCAGAATATATAAATCCTTACCTAATTAGAGATAAAACCCTCGACAGTAATCATTGATTGATTCCCATTATAAATAAGACAATCTTATAACAATAACATGTTCCTTGATGGATATTTAGACATGCGTTTTTAAGAGTTCATTAATCATCCCAAAAGTCGTTAAAGTTTATTTTCTTATATATACAACTGATAATTCAACTGTTATTATCATATCTAAACTAAACATATCCAAATATATAGTCATCGTAGGCTTTTTATCGCATAACACTTAAACAAAAGTTTTGGCGAGCAGCGCTCGGGATAGCCCGGTACGGTACGCAAAGAGTGCGCGAGCAGTGCTCGTGCGTACCCGTTGGAATTTATACAAGCGCGATAAATAAATGGTGAAAATTGATTTAACAAACAACGTGAGGGAACGGTAATTGATCTGATATGTAATGGATAAATGATAACATTAAATAGAGTATTTAAATATTTTTGTATAAAAATAGATTGAAATATCACGCTTTCAGAATATTTCTGAACAGTTATTATATAAAGATTAATGTGTTGAATAATAATGCGTTTTGGTTGATAATGTTTGGTTGTGAGCACTGTTGTTCAGTTCACGAGACCTTAATATAACTTAAGTCAATTATTACACATTCATGCAACTTGCCTTAAGGGGGTTGTTCGTTTTTTTTACAAAAAATGCAAGGTATTTGTTTTTGTTTTTATCGAAATGTATTTATCATAGAGACAAGCGGTTTTTTTAAACAAAAATTACAAAATCATAGAATATTACAAAATTTTCTTTTTTTTTGCTGTCATTTTTTAACCAGGGGGCGACAAAGTCGGCCTTGCAAAATCTATCTCTTTTGCGGTGGCACAGATAAATCCGTTGCGCATCGTCTGAAACAAAAAAAAAGAAACTACGTTGAAAAAGAAGTTTGAATCCAGCCCCCCTACCAAAATGAAAGAAAAAAAGCAAGAAGGAAAAAAATGGCAGCTATTTAAAAAATAGTGTCAAAAAAGGCCTTTTTTGGGGCGAGAAGCTTCGCAAAATTTTTTTGCGTAATGTTATCAAGTTGTTGGAGGTAGGGAGACTAGGTATTGCAGTGGTAAACAAATTACAAAAACTGCAAGTCAATCCGACTACTTGTAGTTTTTTTTTTTAATTTGTGGCACCGCATTGAAAAAAGTCAATTTGAGAAAAACGTATTTAAAGTTTTTAATATAATGTACTAAATACACCATGGTGTTCAAAGATGCTGACACATTAAAAAGCTCATGTGCATGAGGTATCATAATGAAAAAGAAAGCATCTGGCATACAATAGCTCACGGAGCGATGAAAAAACCGGTTCTAGAGGACTATACATATAGAAATATATATCTATAACTTCGTCAAAAAATAGATATTGAGATTTTTTTTAAATAATTCTAAGGTTTTTAGCTTACATAATATCAAAAAATCTCAAAATCGAAAAAAAATAAAATAAAAACCGAACAACCCCCTTAAGGCAAATGGCCACTTTCAACTAAGTCAAGAAAATGTTTGAAGCCCTAATGTTCTTTATCGATTAAATCAATGGTGTAATTTATTAGCCTTCAAGTGTATATAAATACATTTTAAATTTCGGTGTAAATGTCGTCGACTCCAAGTTCAAATACTTCGTTTTACTACTTTAATATATGTCATAAGGTCAGGGTAATTATGAACCTTTTATTTCAGCAACAAATTTTAAATTCTATTGTTTCTATGATCAAACTATTACAAATTAAAATTAAAGCAGAGGAAAGAATTAATACATATAAAAACTTGCAAATCGAGAACAAATAAAAGATGAATAAAAATGACAAATACTCTTTTTGTGATTTAATTATATATTTGTTAATTCAATAAAAATATATTATAATTGTGAATTACACGTAAAAATCATTAACTAATTCAATTGGTTTTATAATTTGGCACGTGATAAATTAATCGCTTGTCGTATAAAAAAAAAGAACAATCCGAACACTCTATATTTGTTCCAATAATACTATTACCAGTATTCAAATTAATCCCTAATAATTTTTCATCGAAGTCATTCCAGACATAAGCCAATAATCTCACTAGAAACTTTTCTTTTACTTACACATTTCGAGAGTTCAGTTTAAACTTTTGATATTAGCATATCGCTAATCTCGGAGTTTTCAATTCCATAATAGACTCCCTCAGTTGTTTGATAGTTTTTGACTTTTTTAACTTCGTCACTATGTAATTTTTCAACGGCTTTTTGGATTAATTAAATTCTTAACGCGAACCGAGAAAGTTTTGCTGCGAATGAACGAATTACCTATGCCGCCGGAAACTCGCAGCCATTTGATAGCGAACGTCGTGGATTATGGATTATTTTATGACAAGAAATTTCGATTACCATCTGGTCGTACTCGGTTATTATCTTTTGTTACAAAGTAATTCTTTAATGGTTCTGATGTTCATCTTTTGTTGAATTATATATTGATAAGAAAAAAAAAAGTTAAATTTGCTATTGAAAATTTACTTATAATTCGTAACATGATTAACCTTATACTACATGGGCTGCTAGTCGAGCGCAAAATAAGTGTCAGAAGACAGAAAGAGACAGTGACGTCACTGTGTGAACGAGCGTTGCCGACAATCGTGGAAAACTCGCAAATGATGAAATGTCATATGCATTGACTTTATAATGTATAAACCGATTTTAACAGGTGGATTCGATTTTATATACATTTTTATCACAGGGGCAATATTATTGATATCTAAATTCTTACACAATTATTAATCCACACAAATGCCATTATATTATTGAAATAAATGAATAAACACGAATAATATTTCAATTAAATTAGATATTGTGTTGTATAATGTATAATATAATATAATCTGTAATATCCACTATTGTTTATGCAAATTAAGCATATAATTTATTGCACTAGCATATAATTCTGTTATATTTTGGAAAATCGAAATAATAAGGTGAAGGTGTCAATTAAATTTTTTTCTTCACAACAAATAAACAATTTCAAGCACAAAATTTACTTCTAGGTTAAGCACGTCACATATGACATTTAATCAATCGCTAGTGTTCCACGATTGTCGGCAATGCTCGTTCACGCAGTTACGTCACAGTCCTCTTCTATTTATGATACTTTATAAATTGGAAAACCTATGAAAACTAGCAGTCCATGTAGTTAGTATAAGGTCTATTCATAACTTACATTTATAAAGTTTCAAGTCAACAGTAAAGCACGAAAATATACTAAAGCTTCGATAAATACTACTCTTATTTCCAGAGATGGGAAGACAATAATCCTAGTTATATCAAGTCTTTAGGTGTAATATTACAGTAATAGGAGAGACTGGGTACGGTTGTGCCAGGTTAGTAGTACGGTAGTGATAATCGTCATAAGAGTTAAACTATACTGGTTTTGAGATAGGATCCAAAGGGAGATATAGTATGTTTCTTCAGACAAGTTTGCACTGTAGACCGCTTTGCTTTTGAAGAAAAGCTATTTTGCTTTCAAAAGTTAGTTTTTTGTTCGACTTTAGTAATACCTGTTACACACAGATAGTACTTTGTGTGTTATTTTGCAGTCAGTTGAATACTATTAGTTGATATTGAGCAATTAGTTTTTGCGTAGATAATTTAGACCAGGATATGATTTGTTTATAAAAGAATGCGTTGAATACGGTAGCGACAATTTTCATAAGAGCTAAACTATACTGATTTTGAGATAGAAATAGAAAAAATTGAGATGGAAAGATGTAGTATGTTGATTCGAACAAGTTTTCATTATTGCATTGAGTCAATACATTTACATTATCTGTAGACCGCATTCTTTTTAGAGTCAAAAAAAGTTTCTTTGTTCGATTTTTTTCAATAATAACTGATTCTTCAACGCAATATATCACTTTGGATGTTATTTTCCTGTAGTTTTATATTAATAGTTATTTACCAGCAATTAATTTTTGCATAGATAATTTAGCTCAGTCATAATGATAAATTGTTCTCAAAAGCTTGCATTGGGTACGGTGGTGACAATCGTCATAAAAAGCAAATTATACTGATTTTGAGATAGCAATTGAAAAAATTGAAATAGAACGATTTAGTATGTCGATTTGAATAAGTTTACATTATTTCATTAAGTCAATTCATTTACATGATCTGTGGACAGCATTATTTTTAAACAGTCAAAAAAAGTTTCTTTGTTCGATTCTTTTTTGTACACAGATAGATTTCTTTGTTTGTTATTTTGCTGAACATTAGCAGTTCATCACTATCAATTAGTTTTTGCATAAATAATTCAGCTTAGTCATAATGATGATTTGTTTTCACAAGTGCCGTGAGTACGGTAGTGACATGTATTTTTTTACCTTTGGGAGTATTGAACAGAAATGAAAATTCAACTTCACTAAGACAAATTACGAAAGAAAAAAGGAAAAAAATCAATACAAGCAAATAAAAAAACAAAAATTCCTGCAAAATTTGTTTTAAAAAAAATATTTCTGCTACATATTGTTATTTGATATAAATATGCTTTGTTTAAATAATTATGTTGTGTTGTATTTCATATTTCTAATAATAAAGTTCGTTATAAATCATTTTTGGTGCTCTCAGCTATTAGTTTTTAACCTGTTTTTATGACTGTCACAACCGACCTGAGGATGTGGATGGTTGGAACATACATTACATTAAAATTAAATATGTCTATAAATAATAATTTATAGTCATAATGATGATTTGCTTGTCATTATTGGGGGAAGATTAAACGGAAAGAAAAACACAACTTAACTGAAACAAAATACGAAAGGAAGGAAAATTCAATACAAAAAATATAGATTTTACAGATATTTACAGATATTTTTTGTTAATTTGTTTAAAAAATTATGTTTTGTTATATATTGTAATATTATATTCATAAGTTTTGGTTAAATGATTATGTTATGTCGTGTTACATATATCTTAAAATAAAGCTCGTTATAAACCGTTCTTGTTGTTATTAGCTAGTGTTTTTTAACCAGTTATTATGCCTGTCACAACCGTCCTGAGGATGTGGACGTTTGGAACGTGTCACATTAAAATTTAAAATGTCTAATAATCTATACCACGGATACAGATTACGGCTCATAAAAACATAATAACTTGTTGTTGCATTAAATAGGAGGAAATCGACATTTTAACGCAGAATTCAAAAGTTCATCGTGTATATTAATATATCTACGCTTTTGTTACAAAAGACTAAATAATATCCAATGCATATACTGTCCATGTATGAAACCCTAAAAAATAATTTGTTTTCGAACAGCAAATTATCATTAATTAATATTTTCAACAATTATTAGGACAAGCACAATTTCAATACAGCTCGTGGCGTTTATTGCATATTTAATTGTTCGAATAACACAAAATTTCATGTGATAACTGATATAGTTGTGTGTACATGTATATAATTGTGGGTATGTATTAATGTTATATCCAGTTCGAAACAGTACAACCACGTTTCCGAGACCAACAGATCTCATTATTTTCATTATCGCGTTATTGAGCCCTCGGGCCTTATTAATACGAATCATTGGACGTACTGATTACAAATACACACGCGAATGCAAAGCTGCGTGTTTGCAATAACTATGGGGCATCGTAATGGATTATAAAGTGTATTATGCTGTTATGCGATATTATATATCTACAAGCATATGTATACACATATACCTCTATATATCAATATAATTTTTGTTTCTGATTGTGAAAGGCATACAAAAAAACCAAAAAAATTGAACAGGCACACATTCAGACAAAAGACAAAAAACTAAGAAGCCGATTTGGTTACCAAATAGACCAATGTTATGGCAAGGCTATGTTATGAAGCAGTTTTCATACAACATGGTACAAAATACCATGTATTTATTGTGCGATCTGAAGTTTTACACATAAAAAGCAACTTCACTTATGTTACACAACAAAGGTGAAGTTATGATAACATCGTTTTTTTGACATTTATGGGATATGTTTTCTATCTAAAACGCCTGACAGCACAGCAATCTTTTAACATTTTGACAGTATTTAGTACCACTTTGTATAAAAACTGCTACGTAACAGACTTACTATAACATAAGTCTATGGCAGAATCGGCACATAAATCACGTTTAGTCGTTTGTTGAAATTAGTAGTATTTCACTATCTAGTCTCAATTTAACTCTTCATTAGTGAATAAAATATACAAATTATTTGAAAAACATGAAAAACAAAAAACACAATCAATAGAAAACAACGAATAATCCATCACAAAGTTTGGGTTAAAATGGACGTCATTTTGGGTTACAATGGACGAAATTATTAACTTTCTATGAGGAAAACTATAACATATAAACTATAACTAGAACCAAATTGGTATAACATATATAGATACCGCATAAAAAATCGATAAGAAAAATGTATGCATATCTTTATGTTTCAGAGGTTTATGAATATTCTCGCCATAGAAAAAATTGATGTGTGTGGTGGTGTGTGCGTATTTTTGAATCCAATTATTTGTCCAGAATATCGAATCAACCGATTTGAATAATTAAAAAGCATTTGATTCGTATAGATGGTGAGACGTGTTAAATATTTTTTGGCAAAAGCATATCCAGCCGTTTCGAAAGTTTTTGGAAGTACGGCACATCCGATTAGAATTATCAGAAAATTTCAATTCAAATTGATAATTGATGATTTTTTTCGAAGGCAGGTCCAGCAGTTTCGGGGCAAAAAACGTAAAGAATAGCAGTTTTTAAGTGGGCGCCGCATCCGATTAGAGTGATTTAACAAACATATTGCTTGTGTCGACGGTGTAAAAAAATTATCAGGATTTGTTTATTTTGTTTTTCGTTTTTGTAGAAAAAATATTTTTTTTTAAATTGCTAAACCCACAATCAATAAATGAAAACTTGTATACAAGTCATTCTTGAAAATTAAAACAGTATATTTTGGAAAATTAAACTCAATTCAAATTTAAATAGTAACGTACCTATTACATTTTGAAATGTTACATAAGAATTTATAAATATTCCTAATAAATGGGAGAAACTTATATTTTGACTAGTGATCACATAAATACCCTCTGCCTAATCTTTATATTACATAAAAATTATCTGATATTCCACTTTTAGAAAAATATTGAGAAAACAGAAATCACATTGCGAAAGAAATTGATTGAGACAAAAATTAAGTGAATACATTTTTTTAGCGAAAAAAGCTCACATTCGCCTATATTGTAATCAGATGTAGTCAGAGTGTAAGTCAAACAGTATATATTAGATTAATTATAACACTTTTGTATACATATTCAAATGTATATATTCAAATAAAATCCTGTAATCGAAATGAATAATTTCTGTTTTCTAATAAGAAGTGTCCCAGTCTCTAATTAGTGTTGATGATTTTTCCTTCTAATTTCGATTCAAATTCTGAATTTAATGCAAGAAGCTATGAATTCCTATATGTAGTCCTGTCTTCATTATTTTAATTAATGTGTACATCTGGAGTTATGGGTTAATTTGTGGAGTGCATAAGTGTTATATTATATATGTCAAAGTACTTAGTTACAACAAGGCGGATTATACTGTATGTGGTCTACCGCAATGTAAATTAATTAATTAATATATACTGCGTTATTAAATTTTGGAATGTATTTTTAATATTTTAAATAACTTACATTTCTGAACAAGTGGAATATAATACATATGTTTTTTATCTAAAAGAAAAAAGCTAGAGAGGGAAGGCTCTTAGGAATCTCGAGAGATCCTAACCAAGATGATGGATCAACACTAATTAGATTTTGTCAGGATATGGAATTATGTAATCAGCATATAGTAGAAAGTTTCAAATTCAATAAAACACTAAAGGAAAACACTAAAGGAAAACTGGAAATTCAGTTTTAAAACGAAAAGAAAATAATGTATGTATTTTATTAGATCATCCATCAATCCAATGAAAACCGATATATATATATATATATATATATATATATATATATTCGGTATATATATATAATATAATTCCATACATGTATTATGAAATGTATCAGCAAAGTCACGTAACCATATTCTAATCCGATATTGAGATATTGTCGCTTTGTAGCTTGCTCTAAAATGTGCTTTTCACATGATCAAATAGAGAGACAACTGATCTAGGTGCACGTAATAATAGACGCCTTATGTATGCCGTAGATGCCGTAGTATGCCGTAGATGCCGTAGTATGCCGTAGATGACAAGGAAATTGCTGTATAAATATCACATATTCCAGAAATAGGATAACATTGTCAGACTTTTTTTCCATCAATTAGAGCATATTATATTTTACTTTATCTTTATATTAAGTGGGAGTATTTAAAAACGATTGATTTTTTCGATTAATTTGTTTTATATAATAATGCAAAGCAGATCAACCCAAAAATATGTCATTTGATGCACATAAAAGAAAGTAGTTCAATGTAAAGAATTCAAGAAAAATGTAGACCGTAGGTAATGAACTCACAAAGAGCATATTAAATAAAAAGTTAAGGACTAAAAACGTATGAAGTAAAGCTTGATTAATAATAAAATACAATTGAATTTATTTATGTAGAACATACTACTGTTTTCACTCTACCCTGTTTAAGAAAAATGCAAAAAATGGTAGTTTTAGTCATTTTCATATTTTATAACTTAAGCTTTATATAAAAAAATATAAAACTAAACCCTCAGCTCAAGTGCAAATGCTACCAAACTTAAAAGTAACTGTAAGGAAGCTATAGGATATTTGTAACATGGGTAACTAGTTACACGTGTTTTTCAATAGTGTCAAACGATATTAAAATGATTTTTGATACCACACTTTATCTAGAAAATTATTATAAAATAACGTACGAAAGTTGTAGATTTGTTGTGGAGTTGTTGATTCGGTAGAAGAATAGTTACAGCAACTCTCCATCTCAATTTTGTAAAAATATACTCAGAGGATCTCAAAATATAATAATCAAAACAAAAAATTTTACAATAAGCCCCTAGAATCTAAATTATATATAAAATGTAGTCTCAGCGCGGAGTAAGGAATACTTAGTAATGTAGAAATGAGAATAAAAAGTATTGAAAATGATTTTAACTAATGTTTCTGTATGACAAACTCGATTACCATTGTTTACAATTCATAAAAAAAAACACCAGTTGCATTAGAAGCATTACTTCTGAAGTAAAATTTTAGATCAATTTATTAATCATAATAATAATGTATTTGGTCCGTTCTTCAATATTAATAAAAGCTAGTTTGCAAGGTAAAAATATTCAATAATTGGTAAACCCACAAAGTTTGGTTATGTTTAGTCGGAGCTCTTATTTAGTATATTACATTATAATTATATAATATTATATATGAAGAATTTGCCAAACTTTTTTCAATATACTATGCAGTATAATTTTATAATTATTATCATTATAAAAATATTTTATATAGCTGTACCCGTTCACGCTTTGCTGTGATTTAATTTAAATTAAAAGTTGAACAAAGTTGTTACATTTAGTTTAACGTTACTACTATCTGTTCAACAATTTACTTATTCAACAATTTGTCGACGAATTTACCTGTAAACTTGTTAATCAATCTACCATTTTACCGACTTACTAATTTACCTGTCAACCTATTTACCTATCAACCCGTTTCAAATGTCTACCAATTAACCTGTCAACAAGTTTATTTGTCTACATATTCGTCTATCTACCAGTTCTTCTCTCCAACATTTTACATATCCTCCAATCTACCTGTCCACTAGTTTATCTTTATTAATTCTCTAATTCACTTTATTTATCTACGCATTAAAAAAAATTAAAGCTCAAATTGATTCTACGTTTTTGTTAGAAAACGTTTGTATGTGAAAAAGAAAAGGGCCGTTTTTAGGGTTTTCTCGGCAATTATTCGTTTTTTTCTCGCTGTAAGAACCATCTTTGAACTTCAACAAACATTTTAAAAAAAGAATTGGCCAAATTGGTCCAGGCGTTGTTGAGTTTTACGCTTACCAACACATTTTGCGATTCATTTTTATATATAAGATTTTATGGAAATCTCTCGAAAATTGTGCAAAATATATCTGCACAACGGTGGGTATCGTTTTGTAAAAAAAATCCCACCCAATATTTATATTACAATTGTCAATGGCAATATAATCCTGAACATACCAGATTAACCCTAGCCCTTCAGTTCCATACATAAAAATTGATATGAAAAATAATTCATGCACTCACCGTTAGCTGGCGCGTAGACGTTCAAGTACAGACAATCCTCGCTCTGGTTCTGCAAATACGGCAAAAGCCTCTTGAGATAATCGTAGCGGCCGCGCGGCATTTGCTGCAGGCTGGCAGTAAAATTTGAAATATCAGGCAGCCGCTGCGGGCAAACGGGAGCGTGTTTCTGGGCCAACAACAGACCCGGCCAAGGGGACGGTGCCCTCGTGGGGCTGAATCTACGGAAAAATGAAACACAATCTATAATAAATTTTACTCAATTTTATACAATTAAGTTTTAAAAATTTACAATTACAGTTACAATTCTTAGACAATTAATCCTAACATAAAAACTTAACATAACTTCAATTGTCAATTAAGTAAAATATGCTACAGTATTTATAGCAGCATGTTTCTTGATTCCCAGAACTAGTCGTCTAAGTCTCGGATAAGTTTTTTTTTACTTGCTTATAAGAAAATGAATTGACATACAATCTGTCAAATTTTATACATAAATTAGAAAAAATAAATAGAGGATATAAAATGAGCTGATGACATGACGATCAGCTCGATCGAAAAAGTATCGGTCTTATATTGCGTCTTTTCTAAACAAAGCGCAAATTTGTCAGAGGCTTGCTCCGCTTCCGACGCTAAATTATAAGGTGAACGTGCCTTTTGCTACTTTCATTCCAAATTCTGGGTCGGAATTGGTAATGGATTGAAAGTTAGCACATTTGAAAGTGTTATTCAAAATTTTCTAAAAAACCAGTACAGTATTTTATATTTTAATAAATTCAGTGGACATCGTAAAAAAATCGCCAGAATTCCCGGGCGGGAGCCTCGGGAAATGTCGCAAGACATGATGGACGTCTTGACGAGCACCGTCCTAAAAAACAAGTACCAGGCATTATCGGACCGGAGTGAAATGGACACGGATCGAGAGATAGACGAGTACCGGACAGTCAAACGCAAGAAGCGGTTGAGGCAAAACAACGCAGACAATGTGATAGAAAACCAGACTGTTAACACTCTGAAGCCATCTACATCGAAAACGAGTAATTTAGCACCCAAGAACACCACCGTAACAGATCCAAAGATTCCACCTATCATCGTCAAAGGCCAGCTGGATTTAAAAGTGATCAAATATATCAAAGATACGACGAAAATAATATTCAGGACCCAATATTTAAAGCCACAATTGCACAAAATATATGCCGATACGATTGCAGAACATGAAAAACTGAAAACCATACTAAGGGATTGTGATTTTCAATTTTACACCTATACTATGCAGCACGACATCCCTAATAAAATCACTATCACTGGCCTAAATCCAGACATGACTGAAACGGTGGTTCTAGAAGAGCTGAAAGCCAAGGGCATTAAGGTGAAGCAGGTGGTCCAAATTAAGAAGAAGGAATCGGACGGCAGTCAACGCAAACTCCCTATATATATTGTCCTTCTAGATAAGGAACAAGAGATGGCCAAACTGAAGGAAATAAACAATATAGAAGGACATATATTTAAATGGGAAAGCTACAGGCCACTAAACAAGACCATCCAGTGCCACAAGTGCCTGAACTTCGGCCATACCTCGTACACGTGCGACATGCGGTATAGATGCATAAAATGCACGAACGTGCACCCACCAGGAGTGTGCACGAAGCCACCAACCGAGGACCCGAAATGCGTGAACTGCCAAGAAAACCACCCGGCTAACTATTCTAAATGCCCAGCTCTAATCAACTATAGAGCAAAAAGAGACAAAGATGCGCTTAAGAGAAATCCAGCATACAAGCCAGCGCCAATACCTGCGCCGCTGACGAGGAGCTTCTCGTCAGCTTTAAAACCCACCAACGATGGCCATAACAACAGATCTGCGTTTCCTGAACTCCCGGTACCATCATCACCACGAACACCGACGGCCTCCCAGTATCCATCGCCGAAGATCCAGCCAGCACCAGAACCGATCCGGCCAGCATCCTCACGAATCCGGCCTACCACCAGCCAGTCCGATCCAGACCTGAGTACACCAGAGGGACTATTTACTGTTATGGGTGAGATCAGGAAGTTATTCGCGGATCCCGAGGTAAGACAAATTTTCAGTGAGCTTTATAAACTGACAAAGACATTGAACACAAATATGACTTACAATGACAAATACACAACCATACTTAACTTTTTAACGGCATGCCCATAAATCACGCACGCGACATACACATAATGTACTTCAACTCCAACGGACTCAAAAACAACGTAGACGAACTGAAACAGACCATAACAAAATATGACTTGGACATTGTACTAATTAACGAGACACACCTGAAACCTACGGACAGACTTTACATCAGCAACTATAAAGTATACAGGAACGACAGACCGACAAACTCACGCGGATGGGGAGGCACTGCAATATTGATCAAGTCTAATATCAGACACGAGCAAGTGCCAAACCTGACAGCGGGCTGTTCTGAAATAACAACTATTAATGTATACAAAAGAGGTCAAAAAGTAACTATAATATCGATTTACATCCCGGCAAGCGGACTGCAACTGACGGACCTACAAAACCTACTTGACTCAAACACACACGTCTTAATGGCAGGAGACTTCAACGCGCAACATACATCTTGGAACTGCAACTACAACAACGCGAACGGAATCCGACTCTACGAATATCTGACGGAACACAACACCACGGACGCACAACTACACTATCCTGACACACCGACCAGATATGCCACCGTACAGACACACCATCACAGCACAATCGATCTGGCTTTGACAAAAAACATTCACATAACATCCGAACCCATAACTAGAACACTATTCAACTCTGACCATAACCCTGTTTTTATGACCATCTCTGACAGACTCGACGTCGACCGTACTCCAGAACGCAACATTTTAGATTATTCGAGAGCCAACTGGCCACTTTTTAGAGAAATTATTACAGACAATATACGACACACGATACCCATAGAGACCAATACAGACATAGAGGAGGCTGTGACACATCTGACACGGACGATCACGGACACCATCCAACACACAATACCGCTTCGACACGCAAATACATCCACATTTGACACGCTTCCTCAACAAATATTAGTAAAAATTAAATTAAAGAACAATATAAAGAAACTGTGGCAACGTACTGGTGACAGACTACTAAAGGAACACGTAAACAGACTGACAAAAATTATTCATAATGAGATACGTGAGCACCGGAATGACACTTGGACTAAAAACTAGAAACCATCAACACTGACCCGCACAAAGTTTGGCAAACAGCCAAAAGGCTGACGAGGAAAACAACACCTATCCCGCCACTCAAACTACCTGACAACAACTACGCCACGACACCAGCAGACAAAGCAGAAATTTTAGCAACACACTTTGAAAACATACACAGACAAAACGCCGACATGTCCAACGCAGACTTAAGACGAGACGTACGCAATTCTATTCAAAATTTTACTGAACATTTTAACGACAAAGACCTACGAATAGACCCTGCCACAGTTTCAGAAATAAAGTTGACAATCAGAAAACTACCGAACAGGAAAGCACCCGGACCGGACGGACTACAAAATATAATACTGAAACAACTACCAACGAACGCATACATACTAATCACACGACTGGTTAACCGTATAATGGCCAAAGGCCACTTTCCTGCTTCATGGAAAACATCGACCATATTTCCTATCCTGAAGCCGAGGAAACAGCCAGACTCTCCGCAAAATTACAGACCAATCAGCCTCCTCAATACAATGAGCAAAGTAACTGAAAAGGTACTGCTCAAACGCATCAACAGACACATCAGACGAAACAAGATTATACCAGACACACAGTACGGCTTTAAGGAACAGCACTCTACGTTACATCCACTGACACAACTAATAGAAAACACTGTACTCAACTTCAATAGACGAAACCATACCGGATTGGTGTTGCTCGATTTCGAGAAGGCTTTTGACACCATCTGGATGGACGGACTGATACACAAATTCATAACCCTTAACTTTCCACCATACATCACAAAACTACTCCATTCTTACCTCGCAGACCGTAATTTCACAGTTCAAGTAGACAACACACCCTCGACGATTAAACAAGTGACGGCGGGAGTACCGCAGGGCTCGATCCTGGGACCGGCCTTGTTTAACGTCTACATCCACGACATGCCCACTGACGCCGACACAACACTGTTGACATTTGCTGACGACACTGCCATTTACAGATCATCACGTTCACCTACGCTACTGACTACAAAAATACAGAGACATATAGACGCCCTGACTGATTACACGGAAAAATGGCAAATTAAAATCAATCCTTCTAAAACAGAAGCAATTTTCTTTACAAAAAGCCGTTGGTCCATTACACTTACTGACTTGACGAAACTAAAGGTAATGGGCCATGAAGCTGAGTGGTCCAAGGAAGTCAAATACCTTGGCGTAACCTTGGACTATAGACTCAGCTTCACAAAACATACGAATACAAAAATTTGACAGGCTTACGGGATGATGAATCTACTGAGACCTCTTTTGAACCACAACAGCCCGCTAAGCGTGAAGAACAAGCGGACTCTTTACTTGACACTCATAAGACCATTACTGACATACGCCGCTCCGGCATGGAACGCGACAACCAAGACCAACAGACGGAGACTACAAATAGCACAGAACAAAGCACTGCGACTGGTACTAGACAAATCAAGGAACCCACTGACGAGACACTACTACCCAACGAAATATTTACACGAACAGACGGACATACCAACCATACTCGAACACATAAAAAAGCTCACCGAGAATTTTTACCGAAAGTGTAGGGATCACGATAATAGTACCATCCGCGCGTTAGGCCAGTACACATCAGAAATGATCTGGTACGGGAACTATGCCATGCCTAACTACCTGATCGAGCCCGCAATGAATACATAAGCCATAAAACAATGAATGAAGGATTTTTTTAGGTGACAAAAATCGTCTCCTTTTTTTGTCCTTGCGAAATAAAGAATAAAATATTGTACAAATACAAATATATAGACAATATTGTAAAACCATAAACTTTTGGGTAAAATACCCCCAGGGTAGACAAACCCACATATAATTCACTGTATTTTACACTGTATATATTGAATAAATTTTTATTTCTGTCTGTCTGTCTGAGGATATAAAATATATGAACCAAAATTGTAAGAAAACAATCTAGTGTCAAATGTAATCGACTTTTTCAATTTTAGCAGTACTTTTGGGTTTATGTAAACACAGTAAGATATAACAGCAAGGAAAAACTTATCCGAGACTTGGACTACTAGTTTTAAGAATCAAGAACCATGCTGCTGTGAATACTTTAGCACATTACTTAATTGACAATGAAGTTATGTTAAATTACTATTTTTAGATTAATTTCTGATTAGATTATTTGCCCGAAAATTGTTTTAAAAGATTTATAACTTAATCGTATATTACTTAATTAGACAAGAATAAGTTTATAAATATTTTATTTCATTATTGCCCAAAAGTTTAATCATAGTCATACAAACATACTGTATTAGTACATATAGCACAAGTACCAATCAATATTTGGCATAATTTAATTAAAATACTGGGAATTTAAATATTGGAAGTTTCGTAATCTATATTACAAATTCCCTCCCATCAAATTATATATATATATATATATATATATATATATATATATATCAAAAAACCAAAATTATTGAATATTTCAGAAAATAAAATTCAAACGCACAAAAGTAAACCAATAGGAGAAATCACTTTAATGGCATGTGTAGAAACATGAAGTTCATGTTATTTTTAAATTGTCGTAATGAAGTAATTTTCTTTTTTGTCATTTTCTCCCAATTTATTTATCAACTATAAAAGAGTACAATAAAAGGTAATTTTAAAAATTAGCTGTTGTAGAAGGAGGTCTCAATAAAAAGACCATGCCTACGACTGTAACCAATTTTAAAAATTAGCTGTTGTTGGAGAAGGAGATCTCAATAAAAAAGACCATGCCTACGACTGTAACCAACAGTCCAAATCCAAATCCAAAATAAAAAACAAAAAAAAAGATTATTAATCTAGAATGATGCTGAAATGGCTTATGCTAGGATTGAATTGAAAAAGAACCATTGTTCTTAGCACTTTTTTCAGCTTTTTTTTGTTTTTTTTTAGATAGTAAATATTGAAGTTTGGTGATGAGGCTGGTATATGCTGCTCAAGAAGTCAATAAAGAAGATTCTCAAAAAAATGCAAGTAAGTCGGTTCAGTAAAACTTGAGAAATCATGGGCATCGAAAGAGTTTTGAGAAAAAAGCGTTTGAGGAATAAAGCAGAAGAGCATTATCAGGGTCAAACAGCCTTATCTCCAAAAATAATTTAAATTCCAAAAATCCTCTCGTAAAATTTTTTTAAATAGCTACACATTGAAAATATAAAACAAAAAAAAACTTTTTTTAATTTTTACACTAGTATACCTCCTTAAAAAGTTTAATGAACCCCATTTCTAAATTAAATCATGGTTAAACAGCTGTATCTTCAAAAATATTTCAAATTTTCAAAAATCATTTTGTACACATTTTTAAATGGACCTTTGAAATTATAAAAAAAAATATTTTTGTGAAATATCTACACTTGAATACTCCAACTTAAAGCACACTTAGCTACTACATATTGCAAATAATAGGTATTTTGTAAATCGAACAAATATTTTGAATATTAATATATTCAATAAATATAGTATTTGAGATATTTACGAAACTGTCAACATTTACATGATTCAATCATTTTTAACAATAAAAAACAAGGGATTCAAGTGGTAATAGAAACATGAAAGCAAACTTATTTTTCAAAAATCCTTTATATAAATATATGTAAATTTGAATTTTTCAATTAAATGAATAACTCAGTGTTTTTTTATTCTTTTGCCAGATTTTTTAAATAATATAGTAACATTTTTAATTCTTCTCTCTACGTTCAGTTTGATATAATAAAAAATTAAAATTAAAATTAGTTAAAAAAACGCCACTACAATCCAACAGCCACTATAGAAAAATTATTTCGAAAGATCTTACTAAATTCAGTTCATACAAAAAACTGGAATTTTTTATTTTCAATTTATCTATTCATCCTTTCATGTAGAATGCAATTACGTATTATATTGAACTTAATATTCTGATACTATACTATGAAAACGAGAAGATAGATTAATAACACAATACGTTATCTAAAATATTGCACAGGAAATAAGATTGATCGTGGAGAATTTAAACACTTGATGGAGTATACATACTCCAAATTATACTTGCAAAACTTTGAATGGTTTTTCTGCAATATAAGTTCCATTACTAAACAAACACTTGCAAAACTCAATTAAATGAATCAATTAATGATTTATAGCTCCAATGCGCTGCTAATTGGTTTTAAACTAAAATCAACTTTAAACATCAAAGTCCGTATCAAGCAATAATTAATTATTAACGTAAATGAATTTGTTATTTTCAGAATATGGTCATCATTAAATATATTGCAACGAACCCGATGGTCGTAATATTTTCAATAATGTACTATGTTTTTATGCAGACGATAAAAAATATTATTGCCTCTGTTCAAATCAATACTATGGTTTCTGGCAGCTCGAGGTTTTGCGAATGTGAAATAATAAAGTTTGTATAAATGATAATAAAATATTTATGAATCATAACTATTAACATATTGTGTTTCAAAAAGTAGCCGTGTAAATAATAATTTTTATTATCAAAAATACATTTATAGCAAGTTCAATGATATATTGAAAAACCATCTGATACAATTATCTATCATTATATTGACCACAATATTGTTGAATTATATACTGTTTCTTATTATTTATTTACTGTTTATTTACTGTTCTCAATGCCATTTTGTTCATAAAAATGCACATATTTTATTATCTCTTCAAATTCATCATAAGTGATGTTGTGCCAGTGGTATGCTTAAAGTTTGTTTTGATAGTAAATTTCATAATAAGTAAAAATATATAGTTTTTGGTACTATTTCGCCGTTATTAAAAAAAAAATTTGATATAAAAAAAAATGTTGAAGTTCATATATGCTGGATTAAATATCTTGAGAATAATTAATAACATTAAATCTTTTGGTCAAATGGTCAACTTTAAATGGTCCAACAAGAATCTGTTGAATTTCAATGACGTTTCTTGATTAATCGACTTTTAAGGTATTGAAATAAAGTAAATAGAGCATCTATTTGAAAATAAAACGCATATTAGAAAAAAGTTATGATGACAGATAAGTCAACGTATATTCTTAATTAATATAGTTTTCATTTAAACTCTTTCGTCTATTCCACTTTATTTCAACAACTGTGAAAAAATATTACCAAAGTAACTCAAAGAAATGCATGATAATTTTTAAAGCAATCTCAATGAACGAAATACCACGAGAGCTTTTCGCGAAATAAAAAACAAAAATAAATCTATCTGAATTTTTCAGCTCCTTATGATTTGATTACTAGCTATTTTGTATTTGGTAACATGATATAGGCTCTTGTTTGTATGTTTATTTCCAGATATATTTGCGGGCATTACATGCGCGTACATATATGCATGAAGCTTTCTGAAGAAAAATGTCATCTCGTAAAGAAAAGCTCGCCTGTGCGTGGCTGGGTGGGTGTTAGACCGAGGGCTTGTAAGCAAAAAAATCATGTGATATTTTGTAAAACACTGAATAGTGATACTTTTTGTGTTCATAAATTTAATAAAACTGCAGATAATTAGATTAAATTACTTGAAGAAGAAAATGAAATCAGAATATAATATTTTGCTTACAGCAAGATTTTTGGAAATACTATTTCATATACATTAGTTCAGTTATTATCGTAAGTTTACCTGGAAATTCGACATACCCAGCTGCAAGTCTGTAAATACTTGAATATTGACACCCTAAAGTTGTTTCAAAACCTACATATGGTAGTGTGTCATATGTAGGTTTTGTGACAACTCAAGGATGCAAAAAAATAAAACACATTGATATTTATATTTGTAAGTGGAAACCGATGTCACTACTGTTTTTTATCAGACGGATATCAAACTTGGGACCTGATATAAGAATTATTGATATACAAACAGATATTATTGATTGGAGTCCGGATAGTTTTGAATTGTCATTATTAACTTTCCGAAGGAGAAGTTTATGTTTTCATAAAAAAAAAATCCGACTCGCTAATTTTATGTTTTCTCGATGTTTCAAGTCATTCTGAATTGAATGAGACTAAACTTGGAAAAAAAGTGTGTGTGTATGTGTATGCGAACAGATTTGTTACTATATAATCGGTTCTACCGATGGTAAATTGAGTAATACATATTTGAAATTGATAGGAAAAATTAATTCAGAATCAAATGAAAGCAAAAATTAAATGTCTCAGAGCTTAAATAGAGCGTACTTTAAATGCAAATGAATAACATTGAACTAAAATGTTGAAACGAAACTAAATTGAAAGAAAAACAAACTAGATTGGATACAAGTAATTACCAGGACTTGCTTTTGTAATGTTTATTGAGAACAGAAGTGCTGTTAATTGATTTGTTAACAAACAAATGAAGATTCTAGTACCAGGAATCTATTCAGAAATAAAATAGTGATAAAAATTTAAATGTATATACAGTAACCCATTTTAAAGTATTATTTTGCACTATCTTTATATATCCTTTAACTCACAATCCAAGTTTCAACAATTTACTGTGGTTGACTTTAATCGAACTTTTGTTGATGCGCTTCTAAAGATGTGCTTTTAATGAAGTTTTAAGTAATATTTGTGGAAAGTCAGGAAAATCATCGTCAGTAGTGTCAATAATAAACATACATACAATTCGAATGTTCTTAAAACTCGTAATATTTTTTTTTCATAATTTATAACTGCCCGACATCTAGTAAATTTATTGGATTTTATTACAAAAGTAAACAGATGCCTTTGAGAAAATTATTATTGTAGCTTGGAGGAATGCATGCTTACATTTTTCTATTAAATTGAGTAAAAGGTAGAAGGTTGTCGGGATTTATATGTTAAATAGATCCATAAGCGTTTTTTTTTTTTAATTAAATATTCGTAACTTGATTGTAAATTTTCCACATTCACCACAAGAAAGAAAAAATGTCCTTTGTATTTATGAATAACGTAGCAATAACAACTTGCTCCAGCGTTAAATTCCTAGGTTTACATCTGGACTTCAAAGTATCATGGAATATACACATAAAATAGAAAAGAAAAATTATGTAAAAATTTAGAAAACTCTACTGGCTAATAGAAAAAAAATCTAAAATGTACATCAATTGTATACAAGGCGCCTAGTTCTATATGTGGAACACCAATCTCAATCGTTCCTATAGCCATAAAACTATGATTAGCGACATGTCTTGACATCATTATAGATGCTACTGACATTTAGCAGTGGAATAATACAAATATTTACCAAAAGGTTTATTTTCATTTTTATAAGTTTTAGATTTATTGATGTACGACATTTTAGATATTTCTTCTATTAGCCAGTAGAGTTGTCTAAGTTTTTACATAATTTTCAACTCAACTATAGGGTTGAGTCAGTAATAATACCTATATGGATATATAGTATTTAACTATGGAGATGTGAAAGTACGTCCAACGAGAAAATAATCCAAAGAACTCGAAATAAAATTCTAACAGCAATAGTTAGTGTACCTTGGTGCATATCGAACTAGACTATTCTCACTGATTTAAACATACCGACCGTGAAAGAAGTAATCCAGAGCAGAAGCATATAAACTCGTAACATATGAAATTAGACCAACATCCAAATCCAGCACTGCAAGTAATAAAAAAAACATGCATCAACAAGAAGACTCAAAAAAGGAATGTCCAGGAGACCCACCAACTCAATTTAAGCACTGTTTGCAAACATCCAAGTAATCATTAAACATGATCCAATAAAGACTCAAAAAAATGTCCAGGAGACAACACAATTTAAGCATTTTTTCTTTACTAACACAGCAGATTATCATCTACAAGGGAATCTCCTCAGTGGAGACCTAGCATTAGGATCACATAGGATCATAGAAATTTTTGGTTGTTTATAATGAATGAATAAAAAAATTATTTTTTATTATGGCCTACGATAATTGTTAAACATCTACCAAATATGAGTATTTCTTCACCGACCGCCCTACTAGGCTGTTTCTCTCGTGGAGAATCAGGCGAGGCCTAAGGTTTATCTTTCGTTTATAAAACCCCGTCGTGTCTCCATGTGAGTGCTGTTCTTGATAAAATATATAACGTGTATTTGTTTCGCATGGTTTCATTTCGTGTGCCGTTGTAAATTTCTTTGTCAAACACAAGAATGTAGCGCGGGGTTACTGTCAATGTATTTTTAGCACAACAAATGTTAAAGATTTTTTAGAGCGCCCTCATGTAACATTCATGCAAGCTGTCGCCCTCGTAAATAAATAGTTATCGATTGAGACTAAAAGTTAATGAATAACTTACTCTGGTAGGTATTAGGTGGTAATGACTTGTAGCAATGTAATGCAATGTTTAAAAAAAAGAAGCGAGATTATTATTGCTTCGAGCTTTTAGATTTTGTAAGTCGCTTAATACTGTTTATCTATATAAATTGAAAATTATTTGGTACTTTTGAGTCATATCGTAATTATTATCATTACTATATATACGTATCTGTAAGGTAAGTTATAGTAATCGCAAGAAAACGGAAATGATAATTTTTAGTTTTCTTTACTTGTCAAAGCTTTCTGATTATTATGGAATACTTTAGAAAAAATGGAGTGTGTGCGTAAGCATGTATGTATGTGTGTATTTATGTGTGTGTATGTATTTGCGGATACAGTTTTTTGTTGATTTCGAGAAAACGGTAAAACCGGTTTGAAGTATTCAAAAAAAAATCGATTTCTATTGATGTAGTGATATACTTATTGGTTTTCAGCCAAGGCAGGTCCGGCATCTTCGAAGACGCAGGGCAAAAAGTCCGAAAAATGGTACTTTTTCCTTTTCCTACCTTTTTCATTGAACAGAGCGTCCGATTAGGCATATGCACATCAAATTATCAGATATTTTATGGAGGTTTTAACAATAAGTTTAAATTTTGTTTACATTCCTATGGGTTCCGTAACAATGTTTATCCGGTAGTCGGCGACGCGGCGCTTACGCGCTTCGATATTTCGTCTCTATGCAGTTAAAGCAGTACGATTACTTTGAAAAAAAGTTCAGAATTTCCAAAATATTTCAAAATACACTTTTCTTCAAAAAGTATTTTTGTTTCAAAAAACAGTAAATTTTTGTCAAAAATTTATAGTTTCTCAAAAATCTTATTTTCAGAGTAAATCCAGCAATTTGCCTTAATGCCATGCGCCCCACTAGTTTGTTTTTCTTCACTTTTTAAAGCCCTCTGACCATTATGGCATACCACAAAAAAGAAGGTTATTGTGTGTATATGTATGTATGTGTGTGTATGTATGTATGCATATGTATGTGTGTGTGGATACAGTTTTGTGTTAACAAATTCGAGATCACAGATCAACCGTTGAATTGAATTATTTTAAAAACATTCGATTTCTATTGATGTGGTAAAGTACTGATTAGTTTTTAGCCAATGCAGGTCCAGAAGTTTTGAAGATACAGGGCAAAAAGTCCCAAAAATTGTAATTCAGTGTTTGATTAAACAGAGCGTCCGTTTAGAATAGTTCAAAAAGCATTTTACTTGTATTGACAAAGTGAATTCATCATTAGAAATTTGCGCATTAAAGTACCAGATATAATGTAATGATTTTAATAATAAGTATATATTTTTTTATATTTGTTTGGATTCTCTACCAATATTAATAACGTTTAACCGTTAGACTCGTTTTATAAACTACGTCTATAAAACAGCTACGCGATGCGGTTGCTTTGTCAAGAATTAAAAAAAAGGATCTCTTTTTTTTAATTTAAAAATTATCAAAAAATCTTTTTTTTTCAAAGTTTTCAAAAAACGTTTTAAAAATTTTAAATTGGGGCCTCAATACACGATTCTAAGCACCACTAGTATAATTTTAAATTTCTAAAACGAGGTACGTTTTTATTGCTTATTAAAATTATTTTGAAGATTTACCACTTACCACTATAACCGGCGAACTTCATTAAGGACATATCACTAACACTTCTATCACTCTATTTACGCGCCATTGCCAAAAAATGTTTAAACCCGAACTTAGAACACTTCTGAATGTCTCAAACACTTAAAATACTCAAAAAGTCTAATACGTGTTTACTGAACATATACAAAAATATGGAATCACGAATTTGCCGATACTAGCTAAACCATGGGCTTAATGTTAATTACTTTATTAAAACTAAAACTTCATTGGCAACAAAAAATACGAAATCGTAAAACAGAACATCATATATACCCGAACGTTCATCAATTAATTTAATATATAGTATTACAACTTTGAACACTAGTACAAAATTTAACCTGTATAAATAATATTGTCTAAAACGCACAATAGGTGAAACAGCAAGGTATTTATTTTTTGAAGAACATTTAACAATTCTCATGAATTCTATTAAAAAAAATCACCAGTTATATAATAAATTTCTTCGAATATTGCTACAGGCATAATTAACTAAAGTAGCACTGAATTATTAGTTTTTATTTAAACGACTAATTCCAAAAAATAAATAATATACGGAAATATTAGAACGAACAACATTTCTTCTGAATTCTAATAAGAAAATAACTAGTTATATAAGAAATATCTTCGAATATTGCTACGGGCTTAATTAGCTAATGTTGCGCTGAATTATTATTGTTTAAACTACTATTCCTAATGAAGAAAAAATAATACAAAACATTCAAACCCTACACATGCGACCTTGATATACAATTAAGAATCGAATAAAAGTAAACAAATCGTACCGTCCTTTTGTTGCACAATGTATGACTCATAGCTAAGTACTGCAAGCAAGTACGCACTTGCACAAAAATCTTCTGGACTACGCTATAATATTGGCATGATAGTTACAATACGAATTGAATTATTTTATACTAAATACTTGAAATTTAATTGATTTGCTACTAATAGTTGATTGATACTCAAATAAATTAAGTCTGAAACCGAGGGGAATAAAAATGAGGATTTAATTCATCCAGCGGCATAAATTTAGCATTTAATAAAACTATTAACACGAATTTCTACATAAAAGTTTATTTTACTTTGTAAAAATGTAGTTTTATACCGAAATTAATACTAGTAAGTTACCTGGGAAAGAACGATTAAGTACATATGATGAGTCCGCGTGGGTTTAAGAATGCCTCAAATAGAAAAAAATATTCATTGAAAACAAATTGTATAAATAAGTGATGATTAAAAATATTACTCATTTTCAAATAATTTAAAGGATGCAGTTTATTACCCATGATTTAGCTATGACGAATATTAAAACGCACGCGCCGCACGATCCGAACTATTCGATGGTCCCAAGCCTAAAGAAATGCACACCTCCGCGGTCAACTCAAGAATGGACACAGAGGCCCTCTATAATTTTGCAATACTAGGTAAGAAACATTTTCGCATTGATACACGATATCGTTTTCCTCATGCAAATATTACAACGGACAAATTCGTTGTTCTTCGGACCCCTTATATATCGATTTTATAACATCGATTAAATTTGGGTAAAGCGGTTTATTTGAATTTCCATTGCAACTATTGCAGTAATATGGTATGATAACATAATATCATTACACGATCGATTAAAAATGAATAATAAAAGCCGTATATTTGAATTACTACTAATCTGAATGAATATTACTAGTAATTACATTACATAGTATGAAAAAATAATGAATTTAAAATATATTTTAATATATTATTATCTTTGATATTAGTAGTTTTGGTTATAAAAAAATCCAAGCAATATTACGTACTTACTGTGCATATCCGATTGGCATTTATTTTGTATAATTAAATAAACTAGTGGTACATAGCATCATGCTTAAGGCAAATTGCTGAAATTGGCCGTATCATAATTTAAATTTTTTTAAAATTAATGATATCTTTGAATAAAAACGGAATTCATGAAAAACCAGTAAATATTAATATCTGATATTGTTTTTGCCAATAGGACTCCTTAATACATACTGTGAATGACAAAATTATAAACGTTATTTATATATTTTTTATTGAATTCTTTGAATCGTTCCAATATTGGTCTTCGTAGCACTGCCCGGATTAAATATATTGATATATAACTTAGATTTCTCACAATAAGCTAGTTAAGCTTTTGGGATTTTAAACTAAGTTGTTGGATTTTAAATTCTATGTGGCAATCCATCCTAAGTATCAATTGCCTACTTGAATGGATATCAAGGTACACTGATCATTGTTGAAAAATACTAGTGGGCTTAAACAGAAGAAACAATAAATATAATAGTTTTATATATAAAACCAACTTGCAAACTTTATCTATGTTTTAGTAACTTAATACTTCTTTATTATTTGAGCAATAGATATAAAAATCAGAGTAGATATGGCATTAACCCAATTCTAAAATTATGAAAGCTGGTGTACAGCAAGGCAGCGTACTAGGACCCTTTATTTATTTGTTGTATACAATAACTAATTTATATGATGATAATGCCATCCAAAAGTAGATGAAGATCCAAATATAGCCTCTCATAATTTGCGATACCGACTTAATATTATCGAATATTAATATAATATTAATAATATTAATAAATCCTAACACATGTGGTTCAATTTGAGAAAGGCAACAAGCCCACCAGTATTTTTCAATAATGATCAGCTATCTCAGCCTGAATCCGTCAAGTACCTTGGTATTCATTTAGGTAGACGATTGGCAATTAGAAAAGATTAGCACAAAATTTAAAATTCAACTAATGTTAAGTTAAAATCTCAAGAGCTTAGCTGGCTTATTAAGAGAAAGTCTAAATTATCTATCGAAAATAAGGTTCTTATTTATAGGACAATAAATTACTACTAAAATTATAAAAGCTAGTGTACAGCAAATCAGCATACTAGGTCCCTTTACTTCTTACATTGTATACCCATGATATTTCGATTTGACTGTGGACTTTATTGCAATACCTTCTGAATATTATCGACGACTGGAGCAAAACATGAAAAAATCAAAAAACAAGTTTAAATCCCAGCACATGTGCTTCACTTTGAGTCTGAATCATTTAAGTACCTTTGTATTCATTTAGCTAGGATCTAAATTGACATTTAGGAGAGATTGACACATAAAATTGAAAATTCAAGAAGTTAGGTTAAAATCGCAAAAGCCTAGCTGGATTATTGGGAGGAAGTCTAAATTATCTATCAAAGACAAAGTTCTTATTTATAAGACAATGCCGATCTGATCCTAAGAGTCAAAATTTGGAGAAGTGCTACGTAGACCAATATTGCAATGATTCAAGAAGTTCAATCAAAAATACTTAGAACAATAACAGACTCTCCATGGTATGTCTCAAATTATGCAATTCATAAAGATCTCAACATACTATTTGTGAAAGATGCTAAAAACAGAAAAATACTCATGTCTTAAAATTGAAGTATCAATTAGTTACATCTTTGCTCAATATAATACTAATGAGAAGACACAAACGAAATTGGCCAATTGATTGAACTTAGCACATATTTGTAAATCTCTCGCTGAAGGGATTCGAATACTACAAAACTGACACATAAGTATTTATGTTAGTATATTTGTTCGTGTTTAAATATATTATTTACTCTGGTTTCCCTTCAGAGCGAATAAATCTTTCGCCTTTTAAATATATTATTTGGTATACTGTTGCTGAATAGCTTATAAAAATTTATAATTTTTGATATGTATATATATATATATATATATATATATATATATGTAAACTCAATGCTTCTTACCTGTTATTGTTTACTGGCGGTGTTGCATACGGTACGCCCAGAAATGCTTGAACCGGTTGCAATCGTTTGGCATACGTGCCTGTGGGTTGAACAACTAGTCCTTGCAACCGACCATACCGACTCTGCACAATGCGTGTAACCCGTTTGCTCGACTCCGAACCGATTCCGTGATTTATCGAACCCGAACTGGAACCATGACCGACGGATGCCGAACCCGAACCATGATTCGACGATTCACGATCCGAAGTTTGCGACCGAATTTGCGAACTGAAACCGACCGATTCTTTTCCGACACCCGAACCGACGGACCCCGAAGAACCACCAGAGTGGTGGGCAGAAGATTCCTTTCTGTCTTTATTATCGAATTCGTGGGCATGTTCGGCAGTGTATGAGGAACGTGAATTCGATGCATCGACAACTTCCATATTCGATTTGTCTGCATGCACATCGTCAGATTTTAAGTCACCGTAAATATCTGTGTTACGATGTTTTCTGTTTTTGTTAGACTTTTCAGATTTATGATTTGCATCCCTTCTTTTTCGCTGCATGTTATCATAAGCTTCTGATTTACTCTTAACACTATCCAAGATCCCATCTTTATTTCCAACATTTTCTATGATTTTATCATCGTATACTTTTGTATAATTATTTATTTTTCTAGAATTAGATTCTGAATTACTGGTTACACTAGAAACATTATCAGCAATTACTCTATTTGAATTATTATCTATAATAAATACAAAATCTACTTTCTTTACAGTATTTTTCACCTTCTTTTTATTTACATTTTTATTAATATTTTTAAGTTTACTAGAATTTCGTCTAGCCAATGTTTTCTGTTCTTTCTGCATAAATTTCATAACTTTCGTAGGCGCAGGCTTCGAAATACCATTTGACACTTTGTGTAACGAATTTTGAATTGCAATTTCAGGATTAAATTTATTATCTAGCAGAACTTTAGCAGAGAGCCGAATTCTCTCATCGTCAATATTCCCTTCGACGAACTTTCCATTCACATTCTCGTAAATTTTTACACCCTGCAAGTGAGATTTGCCTTTTGAAAGTGGTGTGCCGTCGATGCTTGGTAGAATATGAAATGCTAACATTATGAATAGAGGTAAAGCATTATGTTTTGAAATTTTCAGCTTCTGTAGTTTGAATAGGAGTGCATAAAATAAAGCCATGCTCGAGAAAAGTAAATTTTGTATAGTGTTCAAGGTTTTGCAGTCTTTTTTGCATTCTGGTACAAATTCAGAATGATTTGTTTTACTTATATTGCACTGGGAGGCAATATACTTTGATGTTTTGAAACCATTGTTGTTATGAAAATTACAATAAGAATGGTAATGCAGTCGATCAATATGTTTTTTTGATTTAGAGCACTTCACTGTATCTGATTTAGTTTTGCCAGATGGCGCAAAGTTTGCCAGTGAGAGCAGCATCGCCCCACTTGGCCTTTTCGCTGTCTCCTCACAATTTTATAGAAATCAGTTCACTTGTTGAAATAATCAGTTCTTGATCGTCCATTCTTGCCTGAGTCCATTGAACCTGAAACTAGAAAATAAAAATATTATTGATAGATCCGCTGATTTATTAGATGAAACATTTATAAATATTAAATAATTTATATATTTCATATATCTATTGTTTGAAATATGTAAATTATAACATTATTCAATTATTGTATTTTTGCACTGATTTTAATATAGTAATAAATAATAGATAGATTTTATTGCACATCACATAATAACAAAATCGACGTTTGTTGAAGTCATATGTGATATGATGCGCATTACTAGAAAAAATCAAAGAAGATATGAGAATTGTGAAAAGTGAATTTGAAAAAATCTAAAGCTCACTTATATATTTAAAATAAATAATTATCAATTCAGATTATGTATTCTTAGAAATATGATCTAAGGTCCTCTAATGAATATTGAAATATGAGATAAGGTTCTTTGAACTGGCTTGATTACATTTTGTTTATTAAGGTTCATATATATATAAACATTGTCATCAAATTTTTAATAATTTGTCTATAAAAATCGAATAAACGTTTAAAACAATTGTTATTAATCATTATTCAATTTTTATTGATCATTGACTATTTCTATTCCTTAAATGTTCAATTACGTTACGGCCAGCAATTTTCACTAGGCTACAATGTCATTACGCGCTAATTTTTATATTTTTAGTAACATTATGCCTAAATTGGTTAATGGGCTGGAAATCTTAAGTTTCATTAGAAAATAAACTCTTAATATACTAGACAATTATTAATCCAATATGGTCCTACGGTCTACAACTGTGGGGTGCGGTTAGTAAATCAAAGGTAGCAATTCTACATAGGACTCAGAACAAAAGTTTGAAACAAATAGTGAACGATTCAAAATATGTACCAAACTGGCTAATACCTCAAAATCTGAGAATTCTAACTGTGGAAGAAGAAATTAAACATTTCTGGTCCAGATACAAGACTCGGCTGAGACGACATCCAAATCAACTAGCGTGTGACCTGCGCAATTAAAAGAAGAAACTGCAATGATTTATTACACCAAACCAATAAAATTTGATGTACATGAAATCACAGAAGGTGCTTTCGCAGGATAGCTATTCTTCACACGCTGTCGAATCAAATTATCTGTAAAAGTAGCTGAATGTACTTATTGTATAGTTTGCCACATAAAATCATTATGCCTATTGAAGACATTCGGTAGTTGTATCGATATTTTAATAGTTTGTTGATTAGTTGTTTTTTCTAGTGGTGAACTGTGTGAATAGTATTTATAGAATCATTACATTTGCAGTATCATGCCTAAAAGAATATCATATACATTAATTTTCATTTATCAACAATACTTAGTAAAACTATGTCTTGTCAGCTTATGCTATGGGATTATAGGTATAGTCTTAAGTAGAACATGTGAATATATTACAACTGATCAAATAATTCATATCTATCTCTTAACAAAATTAAAGTCAAGAATTCAAAAGCATCATATTGTATTGTTCTTCAATTCCCTCAAAACTTATCCAATTTAAACTCAATTCAGTCGAACTAACTACAACTCGGCGTTCTAGCCGAGTCCCTCAGGACTCCAGCAGAGCATTTAATCTGAGGTGTCATTGTTGGAAACATGTAACTAAAATCCACTGGCAAGTACATTCGCATGTATGTATTCCTAATGCACATATTGTCGCGGATGATGCACGCGGTTCACCCGAACGCAAGAGCGATAACAGACCGCCCGATCATCGGATTGATTCGAGCACAACAAACAGCGGACGGTGTCTGGTCGTAGCATTGTATACACCTCGGACGCAAATACAAACCAAGGAGGAAGTTAATGGAACTGATATGTTGAACTTCGATTCGGTCAAATGATAAAGCAGATTGGGAATAAATTTACAGAAACTGACTGTAACTAGGACAATGGTGGACTTGTGGGTTAACGCATTAAGGCATTTAGAAGACTCTTATATAAAAAATAGTATTATTTTTCATTAACTGAGTTAAATTGTATGTGAGGTCGGGCACGGTTGTAAAAGGGGACGGTAGTGATAGTTGTCAAAACAGCTAAACTATCCTGATTTTGAGATAGGGTGCGAAAAAGAAAGAGACTAAATAGGTTTGTTAGACAAACGAACTTCCATAATTGCACTGAGTTAGCGCCCGACGTTACCACGATTTGAACACCGCGTTTTAAAGGGTTAAAAGTAAGTTTGTTGTTCAATTAATTAGCTCAAGGTAAATTGCTGGAACTTCTCGTACCGTAATTACAAATCTTGGTACAGAATAAAAAAAAAATTACACAAGATGTTAAAATTAATAATACTCTATAAAATATCTGATAATCTGATATGCTTATGTCCAATAAATATTTTTGACTGCTAAATGACATTTTTAACTTCCCGAAGGAGAAGTTTATGTTTTCATCAAAAAATCCGAATTGCTAATTTTATGTTTTCTCGACGTTTCAAGCCATTCTGAATCGAATAAGACCAAATTTGGAAAAAGTATGTGTGTGTGTATGTGTATGTGAACAAATTTTTTGCCGTAAATCGACGTTTTCTCAAAAACGACTGGACCGATTTCAAAAATTTAAAAGCCACTCGATGTATCTCGATGAGGACTATTATTTGCCAGTTTTGTGCAACGATCGCCCAAGCCGTTTTTTTATAAATCACAGAAAAGTGAAAAAAATTTCGTCTTCCTTTTAGCCTGCAATTCTGAATCAATTTTGAAAATTCAAAAACCGATCAAAAGGCGTTGGTTGGGAATCGTGCTGATTGGTAAAGAACGGCCGAGCCATTTCCTTATAATAAAGCGTTAAACATTTTTTTCGACAATTTTTATGAATCTTTTTTACGGTAGATACCATAGTCTTATAGAGATCATACTAAAATATTATGGCCGTACGAAAAGTCGTTTAATATTAAAAATTTGTCAAAGTTTGCAAGTATCGTTTTTTGGCGTTTGTCAGAATTAGAACTTTCATCGACGTTTACATAAAAACGCCTGAACTGATTCTAAAAATTTAAAAGCCTATATTTTGATGTGGATTATGTTTTCTCAGATTTTTGCGACGATCGGCTGAGCCGTTTCTTTGTGAATAGCAAAAAAAGTGGAAAATTTTCGTCGACGTTTTAGCTCTCAATTCTGAATCAATTTTAAAAAATCAAAAACTTTTCGAAAGATATTGGTTGAGAATGATACTGATTAGTTTTAGGTAAAAATCTGCCGTTTCATTCTCTTGAAATTAACTATTAAAAAAAATCCGATTTTTATTAACCTTTTTTGGCAATAGATATCATGGTCTTAAACATCTTTAAGAAACATCATAAAATGCTACGACCCTCCGACAAATAGTTTAATGTTAAAAATTAATCAAAGTTTGAGAAAATATAATAGTCAAAATTCATGTGAAAATTGCTTTTGTTATGCGGTGAGTTAGGAATAATTATTCCATTAAATGTTAAAACAATAAGCTACAATTTCAGGGCATACAAGCACATGTCCTACTAAGGAATACAAGCAACAATTAACCTATTAGAAATATTTCATTATGACCTGCTTTAATATATATTTCATTACTAAAATTTCTCAAACACTGTTTTTTTTTTAATCTTATACAAAAATGCCTAGAAAAAATGCAATACAAGAAAGAGCTAATTTTGCATGTAAACATTTATAAAGAACATGATATCAAACAGTGGTGATATTCACTAAGAAATATAGAGCAGAAAAAGATTCTTGGTGAAAATAGCCTTTACCAGAATTGCTTCATAAATTAAAAATATAACACCGAAACCAAAATTCTTATCAGAATATTTTACATATACATATAGATATTAAAATCCTTAACAATTAATAGCCTTTTAACTTTGTTAAATATAAACAGGTGAGTATTGTAAAAAATAATAAACATTAATAAAATCCAGAGATATTGAAATAAATCACAGAGATTAATCATAATAAGAAAGATGATTAGATTAAAGATATTACACTCCAAATTTTAATTAATAGTCTATTTCAAGGACCGATTCTGCCGTAAAATAAACCAATGTTATGGCCTACCACATAGCATTTTAACAGTTTTAGTACCATTTTATACGAAAAACGCTACGCAACATAGTTTTGCCATATCATTGGTCTATTCCATGGCAGAATGGGCACAACGGTGTCAAATTATAATACAAGTAAATAATCAAATAAATTTATCCAATCCTGTTTAAAATAACAATAGTTTTTTTAATTATTTTTACACTAGTTTGCTCCTTTCATCAATTTGATAAAGAAATATTAATGAAGAAAATTCATTAAATGCAGACGATAAATATAAATAGATTACAACATAGATAGCATAGAATGGCCAAGAATATAATTATTCATATCCACAATTCATTTGTCTAAAACCCCACACAATTAACACGAGATATTGACCAATACTTCAACTCATAAGTGATCTGATTGAACTAATTCAATAGGGTGTATCTCGAACCAGAACTTCTCTTAATAACGTTCGATTCTCGCAGTAAATAAAGCCCTTTATATGCCCTTGCATCAAACAGCACCCGCTTGTAATAAAGTTTCGAGTGAGCATTTGACGTATTAACCCTTGGAATCAAAACCTTATCTGAAAAGGGCAACGGCACGAGACCCGTAGGGTTTCACTCGATTCGCCCTGAGAGAACACTATGTGTACGCATCATTTATGTATTACACGTAACCATGAATATGTATGCCCCAGATGTATGCATGGGGTCACATAAAGCGGATTAAACGAGCTCATCCTGGAGATACAAGGTCTAATATTAATCTATGATTGAGATGCATTTAATGCCAGGTACCTTATGTTATCATTACTTTGTTGCGATACTGCGTTGAGATCCTATATGTCGTATATTGAATATTACTGTACGTTATTCAATTTCGCACTGTCAACATTTGATCACGACAGGATTTAATGACGAAGCAGATAATTGAATACTAAAATCATCGATCAGATAATTACAAGTTCACTGCTTTCTGAGCTGTAAATGTCAATATATTTACTTAGATTGGTAATATGAATATGAATTTCCTTGGTAATAATTTTGAATACAGTTAACTGTATTCAATAAAATCTACATATTAATTTATTGATTTGTAAAGCTGCTTTCAACAGATACTAATAACCTAGCTCATAAAGTCTTAAACCCTTTCTCTATGAGAGTGATTACAGCAGGAGTGCCGCTGCTGTACGGGAGCAGTATGCCGCTCAGTTGCACTACTGAACGGATAGGAACAACAGTATATTTTGAATTTTTCCATAATCTTCTATATATATATATAAATAAGTCGGGTTTTTCTTCCTGACGATATAACTCCAGAACGCACCAACCGATTTCGACAATTTTGCATTCGTTGGAAAGGTCTCGGACTCCGTGAGTTTTAAAGCAAAGAAAATTGAAGAAAGATTTCAACAGAAAAGCGGAAAACACTTTTTCTTTTTTCACATACAGCGTCATCTCTGATACTTAGCATGTACTACAAACTAATATTTTTTGTTTGACTGCCACTTATTTGTTTGACAGCTACTCATTGTTCTCTGCTCAGTTAATTTCATGTGACAAACCGGCATTGTGTTCACTGTGAAAGAAGTAAAAAAAAATGAATTATTTGTTTCCTAACATTTCAATTGGAAACCATCAAATCAATCACGTGTATTGTGCAAATATTTATTCGATTTCAGCAGCACGCAATTTTTTTCTTCATCTTTTAATCACCAAACGAAATGTTAAATAAAATGACGAAGTTCGCCTGGTTTGCTAGTTATCAATAAAAATGTGATTAAAATTAAAAAATTCTAATGAACTAGAAACTACAATAAAAGACTAAAATTCTCACCACTTTAACTCATAGTGATCAATCTTGTAGCAAAGGCAAACACAAAATGTCGTCCAGGGAGGACATCCGCACACACAGCACGTCATGTGGATGTCGTCCAGAGACGACATCTTCAGCGAAAGTGTTAAAAATGTAGAAAAAGTATGTTACCTATTGCAAAGAACTCTTTCCCTTATTGTAAAAGTCAACAATTCTTCTTTCAACTACGTAAAAATATTATAACCATAAGAAATATCTTGGATTTCCTTCAAGTGGATTTCTTTGAAACAAAAAAAGCAAATTAACAAACTCTTACTATATTACTGCATTGGCAGGTAATAATACAATAACTAGCTGTAAAAGGAATTCTGTCTTAAGGCAATTAAGGCATCGTGCCTTAAGGCAAATTGCTGGAACTTCCCGTACCAAAAATTATTATTTTTTTAAACAATTAACATTTTTGAAAAAAAAATTACTTTAAAAGAATAAGATTTTTGAGAAACTATAAATTGGACAAAAAATAACTTTTTTTGGAAAAAAAATTTTTTTTTTAAAAAACATTTTTTTTTTAATTTTTTTTTTTTTAAAAAATTTTTTTTTTCTTTATTTTGACATACTGTAGAAGATCTGAACTTTTTTTCGAAGCAATCGTACTGCTTTAACTGCATAGGCACAAAATATAAAGCGCGTAAGCGCCGCGTTGCTGTCTAACGCATAAGCATTGGTACGGAACTCATAGAAATGTTAACAAAATGTTTACTTATTGTTAAAATCTCTATAAAATATCTGATAATTTGATGTGCATATGTCTAATGATCATTTTTGACCGCCAAATGGCTCATTTTTTTACTTTTTCCTCCATATCTCCGAAACCGCTAGACCTACCTTCATGAAAATTTTATCGATTCTTCATCTTGTCAATACAAGTGAAATGTTTTTTGAATTATTCAAATCGGACGCTCCGTTCTCTTAAAAACTGAGTTACCGTTTTTGGCACTTTTTGCCCCGTATCTTCGGAACGGTTAGACCTGCCTTCGCCAAAAACTAATCAGCACGTCTCCTTATCAATACGAATCGAATGTTTTTTGAACTAATCAAATCGGTTGATACGTGTTCCCGAAATCGTCGTCAAAAATTTGTATCCGCACATACATACACACACGCACATACATACATACATACATACATACATACATACACACACACACACACACACACATACATCCATTTTTTCTAAGGTATGCCAAAATGTTCAGAAACCTTTGAAACGTAAAGATATATAAAAATTTTCATTTTCGATTTTTTTGCGATTACTATAACTTGCCCTACGGGAAGTTAAAAAAAGCATCAATAAAAAATGTTTTTATCCAAAATTCTTATATTTTTTATAATTTAGTAATTCAGCATTTTCTAACTCTTTTATAAAAAAAGAGCTTGAGAATTCTAAATTAATGGTTAAAAAATTAACATGAAGTGTGTTATTTATTTGTACCATATCCTAACTCTTTGACATTAACTGTTCAGAAAAAAAAATAGAAAAAAAATATTACACGTTGTTTGGAAAATGTGAGCTTTCAAGTGCGACCCGAGCTTTAGTAAAATTATGACCATTGTTGTGTTTATTGATTTAAAGTTTAGAACCATGGTCACAGTTAATCAGCCCGTGGTGCTGATAATAATACTAAAATATTAGATGCCTATGGTTTAATTATAAAAAATTATCAAGGTTCAGAATTATGAGCCGCGATTTCATAACATATGTCCCAAGTGCGTGAAGAATTACAAGTTATATTGTCTGTTTGGAAGATATCAATCAGATATCTGATTTAATAGTTTTTAGTGAAAGAAAAGACTATATTTTCGAAATAAACAGTTCAAAATTTTATCTAACTTTTAATCTAACCCATTAAATCTCAATTTTTAGTAGATCATTTGCACATATAGAAAATTTCATGCATCTTTACATTAAGCAAAATTCCATTTTCAACTAGTGACACATTTGTAATTACGGCATGTAACTAAAAAATCAACATTTTTATTTCAATTAAATAATCCAAATCAATTTTTGAAGCTATGGATCAAACTATGGAAAACAATTCTAACATTTGTTGACGCATACTCAGTTATTATAAATCTTAAACTTATTTCTCTATATTGATCACTAAATTCGAAGTGACAATATTAATTTGCAAAACATATTCACAAACATCAATTGCTTTACATAAATCATTTTTGAATTCATAAGCGCTTAGTAATAATAGCATTTTTCCTATGTACCAAATAATTGATAATCCTTAAGTTCGATAAGTTTTACATAAAAACTTGTAAACTTTCGCATACATTTTTCTTTGTTACGTCCGCGACGTCAAAGAAAATAAAAGCTTCAAACTTTCTAATACTTTATAATTGTTTTTATAATACAAAATTATAAGTAAAATCACGTACAAAAAACTTAATGGGAAACGGTGTATAATATATAATTTTTCAGTATTTTACGTTATACGTGTTAGATGTATGTCTTTGTCTATTTTAAAATGTATGCTCTACCCAGATTGTACACAATAGTCTTATTATGAATTCAGTTCTCATTTTGTATACAACCGCAGTCTTCAGAGTGTTGGTTATCAGAAAACATTTTAATAAGAAAACCAATTAGGGAAAACACTAGTCTTGTGTAAAATTCTTTAAAAAGTTCTCACAACGCGTGTTATTTATGGCACGCTACATTATGCAAAATAAATTCCATACTGCGCACTTGTGAAACATGGTTGATAATTTGCAAATGATAAAAATCTTTTATATTGATTTTCTTCAAATGTAATTAGAAAACAAGATTAATTTTACCCTTGTAGTAATAAATCTATAACTTGAGGCCAAGTGGTATTAAGTCATTTGAATACGGATATGATACATAAGTACAAAATATATTTATAGAAATAAGTGCATTTTTATCAGTTCAGAATGTTAAATATAATAATGACTTATGAAATTATCTACAGCCAAATATTATTCGCAGCTCTAAATATTTTTCCGGCTTCCCAATTATGATCGATTACACGGGTTGTAAGTTATTTGCGGACACGAATGTAAACTTAAGTTCCGGGATGCGCTTTCTATCGAGTTTGTATAAGTCTAAGGAATTTGCTCGACGAGATATGATTTCTTGCAAAGAGTTTTTGCTTTGAAACCAAGCCGAGTACATTTTAATTAAGATCGCGGAGGGTATCAAAAACTCGTTAAAGGAAAACTTATTAAATTAAAACCATCCCCGATGAAAACAGCCCTAATAACATACATACATTAACCAATAATGTATTTATAAATACACATATATTTATGAGCATTATAATATCCGGATATTATTTACATATTATATGTAAATACATACATCGCTAGTAAAATTGCTAATATTTATCGCAACGAACGTTTTTTATTTATTTTTTATTCATATTATATGAATTTTGTTTTTTTTAGATGGCAATCCACACTCTCATCCTATCTCTGTTATGAATCAATTGTTACAATTTCTGTAATACTGAATGATTGATTTGTACTGAATTATATGCAGACGTGAGCTATTTTCACTTAAAAATATTTTTCATTCTTATGATAATCGATATCACTTCTGCTTGACATCAAAATGTCCGAGGTTCGGTTAACAAATCTTTGATTTTACTAATAAGATGTAGAGATGCGAATAGACTGTATGTAAGTATTTTGGCTCATCATTAGTTAAAAATACAATTTTTAGTGTTTTGAGATATAAATGTAAAGATGATGTAAAAAAGTAATGAGTAAACCAACATGAATTATCCATTGAAGAAGTTGTGTTAACCTTTCCTTATATACTATACGTATACTAATTTATTTATTTCTTCATAAACAAGCCATAATGAATATTACCAATTATTTCAGGCTCAACTAAATATTGTATTGACTCCCATGGGAACTAATGTATTTTACACAAAATCAAAACACTAAATAGTAGAGGAGATTGAGTATGGTTGTGCCAGAGTGACAATCGTCATAACATCGATATACGGATTTTAACACTTACGGGACGGCACCGATTTCAAAACAATCTACTGAACCGGATGTAAACTTGATTTCATTGTGTATGTTATTCAATTTGTTTGATAAAAATTTGTCATTGAAGGACATACACTTATAATATTAATTTATTTTTGATCATTTTATAAAGAATGGTGACGTTCAAAACAATTTCCAAAATGAGTAGCTGGTTGATTTTGACATGCTTTACAATAAAATGTTGTTCGCCTTTCTCCTGGTGCTTTTCTGAACAGACAATACAATCCCTTTTTCTTTCTCTCGCATTTAGAATATGCTACTGATTAGTCAGTATATTTATTCATTCTTGTGCTGCCATAATGGTTTGTTTTTTCTATTATATTGTCTAATAATTCATTTGTGAAATATAAAGTAAAATAATCTATTGGATGCCTTATATTGCATGGTATTTGTGGTCGGGATGTTTGTTGATGTATGTCAAACTCGATTATTCAAGGAGAATCGGCACATTCGCTAATGTCTTTCCGCTCTTCATTTAATTTGTTCAACTTCTTCTTCCTTTTGTTGGTTGAATAATATCATCATCACATTCATCACTATCTTCGGTGCGAATAATAATTTCGTAAAATCTGTCTTTATGAATGCCTATTTGAAACTCATCTTCACTATTGCTTAATTCGCAAAATTTACCAGTCGTCGTTTTACCATATTAAAAGCGCTCGGTCGTTTTAAATATAAAGAAAGACCATGTAGAAAAAAAGGCTAAAAATACTACTAAAATAACTTAAAATTATTTTCAAAATACAATATTTGTTTATCACTGCTATATGTAATTTATTCAACTTTTCTATGCAGACTGAGT